>NC_068996.1:38397617-38413861 GCF_001194135.2 Octopus bimaculoides | reverse complement strand
ATTAATAAATAAATGCCCACTTATGTGTACCTTTCCTTCATTGGACACTAAACTGCGCTTGCAAAGACCTGTTGAGGCAAGTGAAATCGAAATCGAACCAAATTCAACGACTGGCACCCATGCCAGCCTCTCCTTCATTGGATACTAAACTCAGGTTGCGAAGACCTGTTGGAGCAAGTAAAATCAAAATCGTGATGGCACCTGTACCAGTGGAGCGCTAAGAGCACCGTCCAAGCATGATCATTGCCAGAGCAGCTGTCTGGCTTCTGTGCCAGTGGCACGTAAATAGCCATTTGAGCGTGATCGTTACTAGCGTCACCTTACTTGCACATGAAAAAACATTCGAGCGAAGTCGTTGCCAGTGCCCCTGGACTGGCTCCTGTGCAGGTAGCACGTAAAATACACTATTTTGAGTGTGGTTGTTGCCAGTACCACCTGACTGGCCTTCGTGCTGGTGGTACGTAATAGCACCCACTACACTCTCACACTGGTTGGTGTTCGGAAGGGCATCCAGCTGTAGAAACTCTGCCAAATCAGATTGGAGCCTGGTGTAGCCATCTGGTTTCACCAGTCCTGTCAAATCGTTCAACTCATGCTAGCATGGAAAGTGGATGTTAAACGATGATGATGATGATGATGATGATTATCATTATTATTATTATTAATAATTTTTTATTCTGTTATTTGTTTCTGTCATTTGACTGTGGCCATGCTGGAGCACCGTTTTTAGTTGAACAAACCAACCCCAGAACTTATTCTTTGTAAGCCTAGTACTTATTCTATAAGTCTCTTAGCCAAACTGCTAAGTCACAGTGACGTAAACAAACAAACATCAGTTGTCAAGCAATGGCAGGGGTACAAAGGCAGACAAACACATATACTTATATATATAAATATATATATATATATGACAGGCTTCTTTCAATTTCTATCTACCAAATCCACTCACAAGGCTTTGGTCAGCCCAAGGCTATAGTCGAAGACACTTGCCCAAGGTGCCACAGTGGGACTGAAGCCAGAACTGTGTGGTTGGTAAGCAAGCTACTTACCATACAGCCACACCTGCACCTGTTATTAATATATATATATACAATAAATAAATACATATATATCATTAATAAATGGGCCTCACCGAGGCGATGACTACTGACCGAGACCTTTGGAAATGTGCTGTGCGTGAGAAGACCCGGCAAGCCAAGTGAGATCGTTGCCAGTGCCCCTGGACTGGCTCTTGTGCGGGTGGCACATAAGATGTACCATCCTGAGCGTGACCGTTGCCAGTACTGCCTGACTGGCCTCGTAGGGTTTTCGAGCGAGATCGTTGCCAGTGCCCCTGGACTGGCTCTTGTGCGGGTGGCACATAAAAGACACCATTTCGAGCGTGGCCGTTTTCGTGCGGGTGACATGTAAAAGCACCCACTACACTCTCTGAGTGGTTGGCGTTAGGAAGGGCATCCAGCTGTAGAAACTCTGCCAAATTAGATTGGAGCCTGGTGTTGCCATCCGGTTGCACCAGTCCTCAGTCAAATCGTCCAACCCATGCTAGCATGGAAAGCGGACGTTAAACGATGATGATGATGATGATGATGATGATGATATATATATATATATATATATATACATATCATTAATAAATATATATATGCAAATGGTTTTGTTATATGGTGCTGAGTTTTACAGTCCTGTAAATAATAATAATGGTATTTATACAAGCTTAAGGCTTATAGCAATCACCATGCAATGATTAAGGAAAATAGTCTAATAATGGGGCATATAAGACCTCAACAGAAAGAAGTAGGCTTTCCCATCTGCATGGGATTTGAACCCTTTGAGACTCACATGGATGGGAAATGGGAAAACCTACTTTTTTCTGTCAAGGGCTCATATGTCCTATTATTAGACTATTTTTTTTAGTCATTGCACAGTAATTGGTATAAGCTTTAAGCTTATATAAATACCATTATTATAATTTACAGGATATATATATATATATATATATATATATATATATATATACTCTTTTACTCTCTCTTAACCCTTTTACTTGGTTGTCATTTGACTGTGGCCATCTTGGATCACCACCTTTAGTTGAACCACTCGCTCCAGGACTTATTGTTTGTAAGCCTAGTACTTATTCTATCAGTCTGTTTTGCTGAACCACTAGGTTACAGAGATTTAAACACACCAGCATCGGTTGTCAAGTGATGGTGGGGTAACATACATACACACACACACACACACACACATATATATATATATATATATATACATGTATATATGGTGGGCTTCTTTCAGTTTCCACTTGCAAGGCTTTGGTCAGCCCGAGGCTATAGTAGAAGGCACTTGCCACAGAAGTTACAAAGCTCTACATGCAGGAAAAACATCTAAAATATCTCTGATTAGAAATTCTTCAGACAGAGAATTAAACAGATTATAGAAAATTTTTCCAAAGGAAAATTCACCATAAAAAATTTCATTTTAAATGACTCATCACATTTTTTTTAATGTCTGATGTTGATAAAAACTTGCCTATTTAATGCTTTTATAAAACCTGTTATCATTTATTTTTGTTAGTTTGAGATATACACCTTATCATTGTCCATATAGTACCTTACAACAAATTTTCCTGTACAGTAAAATTTCTCACAAGTTTTCTATACATGAGTAATACAAAATTTACAGTTCAATGAAGCCTTTATATATAGTTAGTAATCAAGAGTCCTATAGATAGTTGGAGGGGAGAAGAAATAACAAAACTAGTAATATAGAAAAGAGAGTAATATAGAAAAGAGATTGACGTAATAAGTGTACACACATACACATTTATGTTTATGTATGTATATCAAGCATTGGGCCTCACAGCAGCAACTGCTACCTATGTCAGTGGCACATAAAAAATACCTGTCAAGCATTGGGCCTCACAGAGACAATGTGGCTATGCTAGTGTCCTGTAACTGGCACCTGTGCCGGTGGCATGTAAAATGCACCTTTTGACTGTTGGACCTCATGTAGGCAATGTTGCCTATGCCAGTGTCACGTAACTGGCACCTGTACTGGTGGCATGTAAAAAGCATCCTTCATGTGTTGACTTCATGGAGGCAATGACTAGTGACTGAGACCTTTGGCAGTATGCCATGCTTGAGAACACCCATCAAGCCAAGTAAAATCTTAGTCGTGGCAGATATTGGTGTCATGCAAATGGCACCTGTGCTGGTGGCATGTAAAAGCACCCATTACACTCTTGGAGTGGTTGACATTATGAAGGGCATCTAGGTGTAGAAACCATGCCAAATCAGACTGGGGTCTGCTGCAGCCTGGTCAAACTGTCCGACTCATGCCAGCATGGACAACGGACGCTAGAAGATGATGATGATGATGATGATGATGATGAAGACGCAGATATATATAGATATACACACACGTATATGTACATTTAAATAGATACACACATACACACACACTTATATTCAAATACATATGAACATAAACACATATATGCACATACACATATTTATCTATTTATATATGTGTGTGTGTATATATAACATATTCATACACATACATATGAAACAGTAGTTGTACCCGATGCCAGTGTCGCATAAGTGGCACCCTGCTGGTGGCACAAAAAGAGCACCCTTCAAACATTGGGCCTCATGGAGGTAGTGACAAGTGACGTGCTTAAGAAGACCCATCACACCAAGTGAGATTGTAGTCATGGCCAATGCTGGTGTTACATAACTAATACATAAAATGCACGCACTACACTCTTGGAGTGGTTGGCATTAGAAAGGACATCCAGCCATAAAAACCATGCCAAATTAGACTGGAACCTGGTGTAGCTCTCCAGCTTACCAGTTTTCAGTCAAACCGTCCAATCCATGCCAGCACAGAAAATGGACATTAAATGATGATGATGAAGATGGTGATACATATATACATATATACACAACACACTTGCATATACATATACAAAATAAGACATGTATTTCTATATACATATAAACACACATATATACACTTATACAAACATATTCACACTTACACACATGTATATTTATATATACACACTCACATATAAACACATAGCTACATAGACACATATATCAACTTATATATGAGCAAACACATATATCTATATACATGCACAAATATATCATACATAATACATTACACATAAATACTGATATATATCATCAAACACATAGAAACACACAATTTATTCAGTGTTATCACAATTTGATAAAACATCGAAAGAGGTATCTATATTTATAGAGCTACTTATACAAGTTAAATATTTATACAGATTTTTCCTTTCCTGAAATGTGTATACATTATTTTGACAGACTCTGTATGTTGTATAAATTTTGTACATTGTTACAAATGTTTATACTTACACATGCACCTATATTAAGATAAAACTACTCTTACGCAGATTAAATAAATGAATCAAAATTTGTGTTAAGATGATACATTTATATAAAATGAATTTCTAACCATGGACACAGAGATACAGTTTAAGAATAACAAAATGTATTTTCTCTCACATACAACGGTCATTAATATATACAAAAAACAATGCAATACTTTAAGCATCTGTATATATAGACACACGAACACACATTTATACTCTCTCTTATACGCATAGGCAGACATGCAAAGGCATATTCCTATAGAAAACATGTGTAATGTTGAATAAATAATACCAAAAATTTTTTCCAATCTTCTGTTTTGATATGTAATTACTCTACAAAAAATATTTTCCAGTATTTTTCAATCTTATGCATACTTCACACAAATATAACACCTACATACAATTTTGAAGTACTGGAATAAGCATGTGCTTCAAGAGGGCACGACTTGGATTATATCTCTATCTACATGCATACACATATAAATATGTAAACATACACACTCACATATACACATATTTATGTAAGTATGTATGTGTTAGTGTATCATCATCAACATTTAATGTCCGTTTTCCATGCTGGCATGAGGCGGATGGCTTGACAGGAACTGGCAATGCTGAAGGCTGCACCAAGTTCCATAGTCTGTTTTGGCCTTTGTTTCTACAGCTGGATGCACTTCCTAGTGCCAACCACTTTACAGAGTGTTTTTTACATGGCACCAGCACCCATACCAATGCTTTTCATGTGATGCCTTTTTAGAATCTCAATTCTGTTGTGGTGGGCAGGTCTTCTTGAGTACAGCAATGTGCTACATATCCCGGTCCTCTGTCATCTCCTTCCTAAGGCTCAGCATTTTCAGATCAGCCTTCAGTACTCCTTACTATGTCTTCCTGGGTCTTCCTCTTCCACAACTTCCCTCCACTTTAAGAGAGAGTGGGGCAGGGTAAGTAAATGAATCTGCCAGTTTTGATGGTGAGGATAGGATTCAGTTGACTGGATTAACTTTTCAGTGAAATTGGTGCGTAAATGGCTGAGCATTCCACAGACATGTGTACCCTTGGCATAATTCACAAACAGAATCAGCATAACAGTGCATCACAAAACTGTATTCGATTTACATGTACAATGAAGCTGATGAGTTTCCACACATTTCTGATTACTCACATTTATAAGACTTGGGTTGACTCGAGGCAATAATAAAAAAAGACATTTGCATATAAGATGCCATAAAGTTAGATTGAACCTGGATCTTATGATTAAGAAACAAACTTCTTAAACATCCACAAATAGGATTATCATTGTAGTCGATTAATCACATACTTATGCTTTTAAACCTTTCTGCAGTAATTGTTTTGTACTCTTTAGACAGGAGAAAATACTATTCTTAAAAAATATAGTTCAAGGAAACTGGTGATCTCAGCAAAATTTATGCAGTAAAGTTCATGAGTTTGATTAAGTTTAAATATTGTGGAGAGAGGATGAATCAGATGATTCAGAACAAACTCTTTGTCTAAGAGAAAAGAAGGCTTTTCAGGTATTCTGCTGAATTCATTCTATTATTTTCAGTTATGAGAAATAAAAAGATTAGACACCCAAGTATGAAATACTTTGTCAAACAAAATATATTTAATCCTTTCACACTTAGGATTACTCTGTCAAATGTAACACTTATTTATTCACGTTGTTTTGAATTAGTTACGCATTATCTTGTAGCTTCAAGATTTTGATGATGTGATTGTTTTTGGAATGTGATTGTAGGTTAGGTGTTGAGAGGATGCATCTGACCAGTTCAAACATGAGTAGAATATTTGGGTCAGATATGTCTTGTTTTAAGCCTTTAGCATTCAAATTATTCTGTCAAATCTATCTATTCACATTGGTTTAAATTAATCATGCATTATCTCGTAGCTTCAAAATTTTGATGATGTGGTTGTTTACTTTTAGAATAACATTGTGGAGTGGATGTGGGAGGCCAGATTTGGCTGGTTTGAACATAAAACAGGTAGAATATTTGGGCTAGATATAACCGATTTAAATATTAATTACTCAAATTTATCTAACAGAAATTTTCTAACAAAAAAAATTTTTACAAAATTATTCACTTTTAAAAAGTTGAAGTGAAATTTTTAAAAGTACTGTTTAATTTATTTTGCATCCATTTACTTTGCTTAATGGAACCCTTTCTGATAGATATTACAATAAACTTGATATTAATATTTAGTAGCTCTAAGAGTTGACAATAAACAATTTTGGTAACTTGATTTAAAAGTAAAGGAAATCTAACTTCTACTAATTAGACCATTTTATCCAGTTGTAAAAGTGCAATGGATGTGACATAAAAGTACTAGATATTCCACGAAGAAAGATAGTTACAGGGCAGTAGCACACTAACTTTTTCAAAGATAGTGTCCTTTTAGTCCATTTCTGAGAGAAATTAATTACACTATCCCCTTTCTTATCCATGTTAAGATAAATTTTGGATATAAATTTAACATTCTTCAGCTGCACTGCATGTCTCTCAAAGTAGAGAATCGTATCTACCATGGGAATGAGCTAATGGGGGGAACCTCCATGCAGCTATTTGATCTGCTACAAACAGAAGTCAATTCTTGCTCAAACAATCGAATCCCTCCATCTTAAAAATGGAAGAACCCACTCTATGAACAATTTAGCTTCACACAGGTTTACTTGGTGTTGAACAACAATAACCATGTCAACTTAGTCAGTAGAAACTCTTGATTGAAAATATTGAATGACTGTAAACCAAATTTTAAAACGTTTTTTTTTTTTTCAAATGAAATACTTAGGATCTTACCCTTAGATTATTTGGCAGACAGAGTAACTGTCCTTGTTGGTCCATAACAGTCATTGGTGAGTCACTGCTTAATTCATGTACTTTATTTTGCGGCATGAGTAAAGGTGTTTGTATTCTTACCATTCCATGCAAGCGGAACAGTGAAACAAGAATTTCTTGTACTTTACTCTGAAGCAGTATATTCTTCTGGTTGTAAAACTGAAATATATGAGAAAATATAATTGCTTTCTTTTGTCAAGGGAAAATGTGTAGAGAGAAAAAGGTGGTAGCTAAAAGACTTGACACAAATATATTACTGGTACATAATTAATAAATGACCGATAGAATGACTAGAAGAGATGGCAATTGCAGAAGACAAACTTAGGAAAGAGGGAGAATATGATTGACAGAAGTCAGTGATTGTGGTGAGTGTAGTGGAGGAAGGAGACAGGATAGAGAATGCTAGAAGAGCAATGGGGAGAGGTAGTAAACATAGTGTAATGAGAGAGGCAGTAATGGCACAGAATAATGGAGAGAAACACTAAATGCAGGTTTACATGTTTGCAGGTAAAAGAGGGAATGAGTATTGGAGTTGTGAAAAAGGGCTGTGGCAAGTAATCATAAGTAAGAGTGAGGGATGTCAACAATGACTAACTTTGGGATAAGTGGCAGCTATCAGTAGAAGAGAAGTAGATGTTAATCATCATCATCATCATCGTTTAACGTCCGCTTTCCATGCTAGCATGGGTTGGACAATTTGACTGAGGACTGGTGAAACCAGATGGCTTCACCAGTCTCCAATCTGATTTGGCAGAGTTTCTACAGCTGGATGCCCTTCCTAACGCCAACCACTCCGAGAGTGTAGTGGGTGCTTTTACGTGTCACCCGCACGAAGGCCAGTCAGGCGGTACTGGCAACAGCCATGCTCAAACTGGTGTATTTTATGTGCCACCTGCACAGGATCCAGTCCAGTGGCACTGGCAACGACCTCGCTCGAAAATCCTACAAAGGCCAGTCAGGCGGTACTGGCAATGTTAGGTGGAAAGAAGTTAATGTGTGTCAATAAAAGTGTTTGTCTGAAGGTGATGGGGTGATAAGTGAACAGCACAGGAAAGTAAATGGATGACAGATACAAAGAATACTAACAGTTTCAATTCACTGTAATTTCTCATTACTCAAACATCATGCTATGGAAAGATCAAAGAGAGAGGAGTAGTGATAGAGAAGGGGATTGAGTATTTCTGTCCTCTTGTTTCGTAAGTGGTAAGGCATGGTAACTAAGACAATGTAGAAAGATGAGAAGGTACAGAAAAGGCAAGAAGGACAGCAGATTACAACTTGATAAGTAGCAATAGGTGAATGCCCAGGTTATTATCATTGCTTTAATGACTAGTTTTCCATGCATGCATGGGTCAGACAGAGTTATACTGCAACAGGTTTTTTACAATCAGATGCCTTTTCTGTCACTAACCCTCATCCGTTTCCAAGCAAAGTAATATTTCATCATGGTTAGACATGTTTTTGCAGAATAATGGAAATGAATGACACTGCTTGTATGACAGTGAGAATCATTTACATACAACTATCACACAATGTCAAGACAAAGAAATACAAACATACATGCACTCATGTACACACACATATACATACAATGTAATGACATATTCGGAAAAGAAGTCAAAAGTAACAATAAAGTTTGACTGATGATGATGATGCATTGGAGAAATGAATGAATGAAGAACAATATTAATTATGAAGATAGCCTTTTATTTATTTGATTATAATGTTGTCTAAGAGGTCAAGTCATTCACATAAATATCCAAGTGCAGAGAAGAGAAAACAAAAGACCGGAAATTTATTTGTCAATTAATGAAAATGTGAATTCGGTTTCAAATCCTCTTAGCTCCTGTGGTCCCTAAATCTATAATATATATCTCAGCCGCCATCATTACCTCATTTTAATGCTTTGCCAAGCTTATGCAGGTAGTCAAGTCTTCTCTAGGATTGTGCATTATCAATCAACATGGCCCCTTATCATCCCCTTCAAGACATGCAACAAAGATCATTCTTCATTACTTCAGTCAGAGTCAAACATGGTTTCTCTCTCTACTGCAAGTATCATCCACTTTAAACATTTCTTATCTTTTTATGCAACAATCATCCTCCACGTGTACCATATGCCAGTAAGAGCACAGATTTCTCTCTCACTTCATTTGATTCCTATTATATTCAGTTTTTCTCTCAGGTCATTTGTACATTGTTGATCATGCACTCCAACATGACACATGTAGTGAAGCACAGTCACTTCATATCTTTATTGTTTCCACAAATTTGCTGCATTAAAAGCCCATGTGTAGCTGCTATATAGCATCACACTCGCACACAAGCAGCATACAACCTACCTATCACTCTGAAGGAAAAGTACTTAGGCGCAGGAGTGGCTGTGTGGTAAGTAGCTTGCTTACCAATTACATGATTTTCGGGTTCAGTCCCACTGCGTGGCACCTTGGGCAAGTGTCTTCTACTATAGCCTCGGGCCGACCAAAGCCTTGTGAGTGGATTTGGTAGACGGAAACTGAAAGAAGCCCGTCGTATATATATATATATGTATATATATGTGTGTCCGTGTTTGTCTCCCCCACCCAACATCGCTTGACAACCGATGGTGGTGTGTTTACGTCCCCGTAACCTAGCGGTTCGGCAAAAGTACTAGGCTTCCATAGAATAAGTATTGGGGTCGATTTATTCGACTAAAGGCGGTGCTCCAACATGACCGCAGTCAAATGACTGAAACAAGCAAAGAAGCATATATATCCTCGCTGTGTATATATATTAGTTGATATATATCTTTTATCGATTACTGGTTTCATTCACTGGGCTACAGCCTTGCTGGGGCCCCACCTTCAAGAGTTTAGTGGAACAAATCAGCCCCCACCACTTATTTTTAAGTCCGGTCCTTATTCTAACCGTCTCATTTGCGAACCGCTTAGTTGCGAGGACATGAACAAAGCAACATCGTTTACCAATCGGTGGCAGAGTTTGCTCAAGCAGCAGTTAACACCTTATTCACTGAGAAAATTACCAAACATCTCTCTATCTAATCAGTAATTCCATATCAACCGGTTTAATGTAACGACTTGCCCTTCGGTAGCTTTAGCTGGGACGAGTTAGCATTACAAGCATTTAAATCAATCCTCTCGGTCTGAAATTAAAGCTGGTAACTGTACAGGTAATCTCCTAGTGGTTCTCCGTCGGTTACGACGACGATGTTTCCAGTTGATCCGATAAACGGAACAGCTTGCTCGTGAAATTAACGTGCAAGTGGCTGAGCACTCCACAGACACATGTACCCTTAACGTAGTTATCGGGGAGATTCAGCGTGTCATAGAGTGTGACAAGGCTGGCCCTTTGATATACAGGTACAACAGAAATAGGAAGAAAGAGTGAGAGAAAATTGTGGTAAAAGAGTACAGCAGGGTTCGCCACTAACCCCTACTGGAGCCTCGTAGAGCATTTTAGGTATTTTCGCTCAATAAACACTCACAACGCCTGGTCTAGGAATCGAAACCACATCCTGCGACTGCGAGTTCGCTGCCCTAACCACTGGGCCATCGCACCTCCACGGTGATCTCCTAAAGCACTATGCTTTGATGTTTCAGTTTTTCTTGTTTAGTGTTTGTTTAACGCAGTGAACTTGCAGAATCGTTAGTACGTCGAACGAAGTGCTTAGCGGCATTTCTTTCGGCTCTTTGCGTTCTGAGTTTGAATTCTACCGAAGCCAAGTTCGTTCTTCATCTCTCCTGGGTCATTAGAATAAAGCATTAGTCAACTGCTGGGATCCATGTAATCAACTTGTCTTCTCTTTTCTCAAAAATTGTCCGTTTTGTAGTCTGCAACAGACGAGCTTCCAGTTCAGGGGGAAATGTTGTGATCCAGATCACGTAGACACCATTGAAACAGGGTAACCGGCCTTATGAGTCCTAAGGCTCAACCAAAATTAAAAGCACATGCTACAGTACATCACAAATTGAGTTGCCTCATGATTAAATGCATTCAAAGTCACGCGAACCGGGACTTGTTACTTTTCACGTATAAATCTTTCTAGGATTATTGCTGAAACCCCCTTCATGACTGACCATGAGATTGCACCTAGAAAGTTGCTCTCCCAGGCACAAGTCCGAGCAAGGTTGTTTATGGAAGACCAGCAGTCACCCATGTATACCAGCCTCCCCTCTCCACGCCACCAATGTTATCCAAAGGAAATGCAAAGGGGCCGATACAGCTTGGCACCGGTGACATCGCAACTCATTTCTACAGCTGAGTGAACTGGAGCAACGTGAAATAAAGTGTCTTGCTCCAGAACACAACACGCAGCCCGGTCCGGGACACGAACTCACGATCGTAAGCTCGACGCTCTAACCACTGAGCCATGCGCCTTCTAGGGTTATAATATCAAAGATATCCAAGAAGTATTTTTTTAATTTTTAACATAGTATAATTTGAGAAGAAATTAGCTGGTATTTCTAGCGCGTTAGATTCCTAATGAAATCCAACTACCATGCAAGACGAGGAACCCGTGGTCGTTGGTATCGCTTCGAAACGCTGCCCTACTAACTTATATCTAATGACGCATCCTCTTCTCTTGCAGGTTCGAATGTAGAAAATATGTGCTGGTTGTGGTAAACCAACGAAATGAGACGTTTCAGGAACTCTTTCTCCATTTACTGACATTAAGTTGGGTTGTAATAAGATCGAAGCAATTGTTACCAGCAATTCACGTTTGAATTTTATTTCCCGATCTGGGCCATTAATAATTATTCATTATTAAAGCGGCTAAAGACGGCGAGCTGGTAGAGTCGTTAGCACGGCGGGAGAAATGCTTAGCGTTATTTCAGCTGTCTTTACTTTCTGAGTTCAAATTCCACCGAGGTCGATTTTGCTTTTCATTCTTTCGGAGTCGATAAGTTAAGTACCAGTGAAACACGGGATGGATGGGGGTCGATGAACTCGACTAGTCCCCTCCTCACCAAATTTGAGGCCCTGTGTCTCCAATAGAAAGGATTATTCCTTATTTAAGCGGCTTAAGGTGACGAGCTGGCAGAATCGTTAGCACGCCGGGCGAAATGCTTAGCGGTATTTCGTCTACCACTACGTTCTGAGTTCAAATTCCGCCTGAGGTCGACTTTGCCTTTCATCCTTTCAGAGTGGATGAAATAAGTACCAGTTACGCACTGGGGTTGATGTAATCAACTAACCCCCTTACCCCCAAATTTTCAAGGCCTAGTAACTAGAGTACAAATAATTCTTTAATCGGCTTAATGGTAAACTGTTTAGGACGTTGGACATAATGCTTAGCAGCATTTCTTCAGACTTTACGTTCTGAGTTCGAACCTCACCTACGTCGACTTTGCCTTTCATCTTTCGGAGTAGATAAAATAAAGTACCTGCCACGTATAGGGTTGATGTAATAAATCTTATCCTTCCCCTCAAAACTGGTGACCTTGTGACAAAAATTAGAAAGAAATATTTCTCATTATCCGCTGGTCTAGTACTTTCCAGTGACATGGGCACTTCGCAGTTCTTTGACCAAAACATAAAAAAAGGCATTCTTCAACAACAGGCTTCAGTCGAAGACACTTGTATAAGATAGTACGCAGCGAGATCGAAACAGGAATCAAATGGTTGGGAACACGAAAGCTTTACCGCGAAGGCTAAGCAGCAGTGGTCCTCAACTGTTTTTTTTTTCATCCATGGGCCCCATCCATTACTATAACCGATTTTTCAAAACTAGCTTTATAGATACTTCTTTCAAAATTCCTATTTTGCTTTTCACACATTAACTTCTGTGGGTTGAACTATGAAATCATTAGAGAAAAGAAATCTTGCTGTCTCTTGCAATAAAAAACATCTATAACGAAATTTTTTCATGGGCCCTAAGTATGTAACTGTGGATTCAAAATTTACTATTTTGCTTGCGTGGACCTCACAACATTTTACATGGACCCCACTCCGAGATCGTACGGACCTTCGTTGAGAAGCACTGCTGTACAGGTTTACAGGGATCCGGGTTTAGACAAGCAGCTGCCAGAAAGGGCAGTCTCTCGATGTGTAAACAAGAAGACCGATCCCTTGTCTTTGTTTATCGTCATGAAACATTTTCTACAACACACTGGTAATGTAAGCAAAATAAAGAAGGATTGACAGGGATTAGAAATTATGTTTGTGGAATGAAGCAGACATTAGGACAAAATTAAAGTTGTTTTTGTACATAGAGTCGAAATCTGAGATTTTTCGGAAATTAGAATGTCCATGCTTTTCTAAGAGCCATTAGAAAAGTGCAGTGATGTGCGGTGAAGTGTATAATTGTGTGGTTGGGAGAGTATATGTATGTATGTATGTATGTATGTATGTATGTATGTATTTATGTATGTATTTATGTATGTATGTATGTATGTATTTTTGTATGTATTTATGTATGTATGTATTAATGTATGTATGTATATATGTATTTATGTATATATGTATGTATGTATGTATGTATTTATGTATGTACGTATGTATTTATGCATGTACGCATGTATTTATGTATGTATGTATGTATGTATGTATGTATGCATGTATGTATGTGTGTCTGTGTATAAGCATGCGTGTAAAGAATACATATATATATACATACCTAACAGAGAACACACACACACACACACACACACATACATATGTATATATACAGACGCGCACACACAATCAAGTACGCACGCTCACATATGTGTATGTATATATACATATGTGTGTGAGTGAGTATGTGTACGAGTGAGTATGTGTACGAGTGAGTATGTGTGTGTGTCTGTGTTTGTGCACGTGCGTGCGTGTGTATGTATGTATGTATGTATGTATGTATGTAGGTATGTATGTGTGCTCGCGTATGTGCGTGTGTACAGACAGGCAGATGTATGGAATGGACGGATGAGAGAATGAGGAAAAGTCGCCTGAAGTTTTGCAGGTAACTAGCTTTCGTATATAATTGTTTGGTTGCAATGGTAGATCGAAAAGATAGATGGAGAGTAAATAATTTTGATAAACACACACAAGAATAGTCTTAGGAATAAACGCATTATTTTTTTTTTATTCCCTTACTGGTTAGCCATTGCCGTGTGGCCATGCTGGAGTACTACCGCAAACTATTTCGATGAGCACTGCAGCTAAATTACGTCTTTACTGATGTAAAGATTAATAGTGACATGTATACAGCATTGCCCATGCTCATGCGTACTCACTCGTACATATGTCAGTATGAGTGTGCGTGTGTGTGTGTGTGTGTGTGAGAGAGAGATTGAGTGTCTTTTAATATATATGCGTGCGGAAGGTGGCAAGCTGGTAGAATAGTAAGGCCTTGTAACTATAGTAGAATGGATTATTATTGTTATTATTATTATTATTATTATTATTATTATTATTATTATTAGTGATGCAGCACAGAATTTTGTCAGTGAACAGGTCGCGGTCTCAAAGCGACGAAAATATTTTGACAAATTAAATTTAAATGTTGAAGTGAATCTAACGGATTTTGTGTGTTATTTTAAATGGTTTATATACACCTTCCACGCTGCAGTTGTTTTGGTTCCAGCACACGATCTCAGATCAGGTCACTTGCTATGCAAGTACATCTCCGTAATTATTATTATTGTTTATTATAAGGCGGCGAGATGGCAGAATCGTTAGCACACTGGGCGAAATGCTTAGCGGTATTTTTCCCGTCGCTACGTTCTTAGTTCGAATTCCACCGAGGTCGACTTTGCTTTTCATCCTTTAGAGGTCGATAAATTAAAGTACCAGTTGAACACTAATCAATTCATCCCCTCCACCAAAATTGCTGCCCACGTGATAAAAATTGAGACCATTATTGTTGTTGTGTATTCATGGCACTCCATCAGTTACGACGACGAGGGTTCCAGTTGATCCAATCAACGGAACAGCCTGCTCGTGAAATTAACGTGCAAGTGGCTGAGCACTCCACAGACACGTGTACCCTTAATGTAATTATCAGGGAGATTCAGCGTGATACAGGGAGTAACAAGGCTGGCCATTTGAAATACAGGTACAACAGAAACAGGAAGAAAGAGTGAGAGAAAGTTGTGGTGAAAGAATACAGCAGGGTTCACTTTCATATCCTGCCTCAGCGTCGTGGAGCTTTAGGTGTTTTCGCTCAATAAACACTCACAACGCCCGGTCTAGGAATCGAAACCACGATCCTATGACCGCGAGTGCGCTGCCCTAACCGTTGGGCTATTGCGCCTCCACGATTATTGTTTATTATTAGACGGTGAGCTAGCAGAATCGTTAGCACGCTGGTAGAAAATGCTTGTGGTATTTTGCTCGTCGCTACGTTCTGAGTTCAAATTCCACTGATGTCGACTTTGCCTTTCATCCTTTCGGGGTCGATAAATTTAAGTACCAGTGAAACACTGGCGTCGATGTAATCGACCATGCCCCTCCCCACAAATTTCAGGCCTTGTGCCTCCAGTAGAAAGGATTATTATCATTATTATTATATGAAAATTCACTGCTTATTTTGCTGGGTATGATGGGAATTGCCAGCTGTCCATAGCCCGCAGATTAAGGTGACACTTGTTTACTGGTCCTGCATCAAGAACCCTGCGAAGTATTCTTGCAGTTCCAAGCAATTCTGATTTTTGTAGGTGTTCAACCTTTACGTTTGTAGCAATCTATTTGAGCCATGTTGGTAGTTGCGTGACTCCTGGACTCTTGCATGTCTAGCGGTTTGGCTGCCTGCAGCCTACGTAACTATGCTGTCCGTTCTTTTCAACTATTTAATATTTACCTGATGATTCTGGCCGAGCCAAAGAGGCAGCACACCGGACGAAATGCTTGGTGGCATTTCGTCCACCCTTACATTCTGAGTTCAAATTCCGCCGAGCTCGAATTTGCTTTTCCTCCTTTTGGGGTCGATGAAATAAATACCAGTTATGCACTGGGGTCGATGTTATCGACTAGCCCCCTCCCCAACAGTTTCTTGTGCCTTT
>NC_068996.1:38396073-38397452 GCF_001194135.2 Octopus bimaculoides | reverse complement strand
CTGGATCGATCTGATCGACTGGCCCCTCCCACAAAAATTTTGAACCTTGCCCCTAGAGGATAAAAGAATCGTTAGCACGCCGGCCAAAATGTTTAGCGATATTTCGCCCGTCGTTACATTCTGAGTTCAAATTCCGCCGAGGTCGACTTCGCCTTTCATCCTTTCGGGGTCGATAAATTAATTACCAGTGAAATAATGGGGTCGATGTGACTGACTTACCTTCTCCCAACAAATTTCCTGTTTTGTGCCTTTAGTAGAAAGGATTATTGTGAAGGTGGGGAACTGGTAACCTTACTAGTAGCATCGAATTACATCCTCGCTCAAACATGCCGGCCTTGTGCCAAAATTTAAAACCTATATATATGCGTGTGTATATCTGTGTTTGCGTGTGTGCATGAGTGGGTGTCTGTATAACTGCGTGTGTGCGTTTGTGTATGTCAATTGTTGTTTGTATACATGTGTGTGTGTGTGAGAGAGAGTGTGTGTGAGAGTGAGAGAGTGTGTGTGAGAGAGAGAATGTGTGTGAGAGAGAGAGTGTGTGTGTGAGTGACTGCGTTTTTACGACTGTGTGTATCTGTACGAGTATGTCTGTGTACTTCCGTGTGTGTATGTGTGTGTGTGTGTGTGTGTATTTCTGTGTATGCGTTTGCATGTATATCAGTGTGGGTGGTTTGGCCGCGCTGTGCTAAACCAACATTGGACGCTACCTTCTTTAAACCCAGCACATTTCCAACAACAGCAAACAACCGTATGAGAAATCACTGGCAAGTGTGGTCCGTACGATAAACAACGGGTCACCAAAATTCAAATCTCAAGCATTAGTAAATCGAGGCAAACCAAGAAGGTCTTTTCCCAAAGTGCCTGGTATTGTGAGCGAGCCGTGTACCACGTAATAGCGTAGCGAATTTCTTAAATAACATGGCTTTTTTCTTGAGATATCTCAATTTCCCTAAACGTCAACTTAATATACTTTAAAGAAGTGATTTTAAATTCTCAAACGCAGGATGATGCTAATAATATAGCCTGAACAGGATAAGCTACCCCTATTGTGCAGTTTGAGCATTTAAAATCACTTCTTTAACTTTCTAAGACATCTCAAAGCTTCTAAGAGCAAACTTCGTTTGTTTGTTTACGTTCATCGTAATTTGAATATAATATATTTTGTTCGTTGTTTTTTCACCTGACTTGTCTTTTGCGTTGTTTTTTGTACAAATTTGAACTATACACACATGCGCACATACGCGCACGGGAGCACGCACACACATATATACGTATGTATGTATATGCATGGATGTAAATATATATGTATATATCTGTGCTAATGCATGACTATATATATATATTTGTTTGTGACAGTAATTATATATATATATATATAT
>NC_068996.1:38395311-38396052 GCF_001194135.2 Octopus bimaculoides | reverse complement strand
ATATATATGTGTGTGTGTGTGTGTGTGTGTGTGTGTGTGTGTGTGCATGTATATACATGTTATATACATATACATTTATGTATATATACGTGTGTGTGTGTGTGTGTATACATACACACGCATATACATGGATGGTTAGATAAATGGAAAAGTAAATAGTAGATAGATAGGTAGATAGATAGATAGATAGATAGATAGATAGGTAGATAGATAGATAGATAGATAGATAGATAGATAGATTCCATTTTGCTATCTCAACCTACTCAATGGACATATACGGTAGGAAATTAACGTATTTAGGATCAAGGGATAAGGAAGAAAGCATTAGGAATGCAGCTGTCTTCTGAAGTTTGTAGAGAAGGATAGATGATGGCGTATTTTGTGCTAAGAACAAAGAAGTTATTGGAATGGCGCAAACATGCTGAAAGATAAACTTCCGGTGGAGACACAGCGGCTCATCGGTTAAAGTTAATGAATCGGATAAAGTAATTTTGGTTGGAATTTTGGTATGGAATAGAGGACTTTGTTAAGAATGTTGGATATGCAATATAGCAAAGCACTACCGGTTAAATTTCGTGACATTTCATTCTCATTTTTCTTTGTTTCCCCACTGTTGTCATACATTTCTACTACCATGGTGTATATACGTTCATAAAACCCGCGTAAACACATGCTATATACATACATATACATATGTATATATCTTATATTAAAATATATTACATCATATATATATATATA
>NC_068996.1:38391908-38395301 GCF_001194135.2 Octopus bimaculoides | reverse complement strand
TATATATATATATATATATATATAGAGAGAGAGAGAGAGAGAGAGAGAGAGAGAGAGAGAAAGAGAGAGAAAGGGAGAGAGGGAGATAGATAGATAGATACATACTTACATACATACATACATACATATTTTTATATATATTGCACAACCTAAAATTTGGGATCCAAAAAGGATTGCACAGCACCTCATAGCCCGCTGAGCTACTGAGAAATCTGCAGTTATTCTATCCAGATTATAAGTTGATGTTTATACCTGTAATTACTGGGGAACTGCGATAAGTAACACACTGCCTAAATACCGATCTTGTGAAATTAAGCTTCTTAAAACCAGAAAGTAGAAATTTAATTCGAAGACTACAAATTCAATCCACCACTGGAACTGTAAAAATCTGTAAAACTTTCCAGAAGTTTATCTTTTAAATACATATGAGCATGTCTAGATATGTAACTATATGTATGAGAATAGAGACATGAAGTAAACATACAAATCTGCACATATACATACATACATACATACATACATACATACATACATACATACATACATTCTTGCTACTGGTAAACGTTTTGTCTTCGGACAAGGATCAGTATCATCCTAGTGCTCATACTGGACATTTTATCTCCAGCTGTTACAACCTTTATTTTCTACTGAGTCAAAGATAAGAGGGCCGAGACGGAATCGATGTAAGTTTGAAAGTTTGGTAAGCCGAAAAACCGTATAACGGCTATTTCGTTGACCTTCTACGAACATGGAGAGATAACGACAGTAGAAGCCGTTTTATAATGGCAGAAAGGTTTTATGATACTTTTAGGGAATCTTCTTCTTCCATTATAATTTTCATGCTGATTCAAGGAACTAGAAATGCGAAGAATGAAATTCTCAGTAGGAGTAAATTCAAGAATCATTTATTCACAGGTGCTTCGTACAAGGGGTTTGCTTTCAGTGATCATCTGCACAGCAGTACGTAGTTAGCCCTCTCTCCCATACACGTGAGGCTCAATAACCTCTGGTATCACAGCGGGACAAAAGTCCACTGCGAGTTCCTGACTTCGAAGTCTTGCTCGGTGTCAGCGTGACAAGAATGAGAGGGAAAATGTTGTTGTCTTTTCCTTAAATAATCTTTGCAGGCGAGATCTCATTTTGCCGCAACTGCTGGAGATCAGTTCCACTCTCTTTTTGGCTTTTTTCTCAGTGCTGGTGGATCCAACTTTCAGATCAGTCAAAGTCACACACTCGACTCGCCATTATATCACTACTTCTGGACCACCCGTTTTTTCGCGTCCACGGCGACTCGCCCCTGATCTGTTCAAAAAGGCTCGATCTGAGTTTGTGCATATGCTTCAGCTCGGCCTTATTCGCCCCTACATTAGCCCTTGGGCATCTCCTCTTCATTTGGCACGCAAAGGGGATTCAGATTTTCATCCGATGGGGGATTGCAGACGTTTGAATGCGGACTGTCTTACTTTCATCCATGTATTACGATTCATAACGGAATGTTTACGCATGCCGTAAGGTGTTCATTTGGACGTATCAATAGTGTTTCTCAGCATCTCCTAAAGTGGAATCCGTGAAAAAAATTCTAAGGTCTCACGGATTAAGATGTCATTTAATAAAATGTAGTAAAACGTATGTTCATAAAAAGATACACGCAGAAGGTGAGAGAGCATGTCATTGAAGAGGTCACAAATGGAGACGAAAAGACTTCGACGGATATGTATGATTGATTGACTAATCAAATTATTAACTAAGTGATCGATTAGATAATTGGTTGAATAGTTAACCAGTCGGCGAATAAAAAAGCAGCAAAATAGGACAATTGCATGTTTTTACTACTGGTGTAATGATCTTCTAAAGACACACACACACACACACACACACACACACACACAAAGATGGTATTCACCATTTTCGAAATGGGTTTTTATACGTCTTTTTATAAATATCAGTAAATTCTCTCCCGAAACATTCGTGTCTCATTTAATGTATTCTGGAATTTAAGGCTGGGTTGCTTTGTTTAAAGAATACAGCTACATGGGGGCCGATTTTTGCAAAATCCTATAAGTCTTCCGCTTCCAAAACACATATGTGGGCTGCAGTTAGCTTTTCGGTTGGTAGACTAACTCCGTCATTACTGATGCTGAACCTAGAAGACAACAAAATATGATGGAAATATCTGTACCCTTACTGGCTCTTTCCCTAATTTCCAAAGTTGCAATTTTTTCCTTGCGTTTCGGGGACGGAGGAAGTGACAATGATAATAGTTCTGGTGGTGGAAGCCACTCAGCTTCCTCTACCTGTTCCTTCTTCAGGCGGTAAACTTCAGTCAGCCGAAAACCGTTCGTTTGAGTAGCAAGTGAAGTGACATAAGTTCATAGGCACTCTAAGCAATATTGCAAATTTAGATTAGCAATATTTTGCCTCAACGATACAACACTCACACAATATAATGCGACATAATATAATATAATAAATATAATATAATATAATATAATATAGCGTATTGGAATTATAATATAACATAAATAAAACATAACAGAATAAAGTAGAATGAGAAACATTTAGCCGTTAGCAAAAGACCAGTTGGAAATAACATCCGTTATTTAAATTTTTTTTTTTCCTACTTTTGACCATTTACATGGTTTCTTTTCAATATTTTAGTTTTTACATATATATTTAAAAATATGAAGTGCATATTAAAGGTATTGATGATGGGTACGTAAGTACGTCTATAATATTTGAAAATGCGATATCGGTGGATATATATATAAAGCGACAAATAAATTTAAAAATGAAGAAATATGGCTGAGGGAATTTTGAGTCATATATCACTTATAAAAGACTTTCTTCAGGCAACGCATTGATTGTTTTGACAGCCAATTTTTTCTTTTTTTCTCTTCTTTTTTTCTATGGTATCCCATTAAGAGCTATATTTAATTATTTAATTATAGTATATTGCTGAATTTTTTTAAATGTCAATATCAAAAATCTTATAAAAATATGGCAATGAAAATTTTCAAAAATTTCATGAATGAAGGGGAAAAATTATGATAAAAGCTTTAAATAAGTTATATATATATTACGACGTTGGCAAAATATTGGGTGTGATAATAGAAAGAGATGAAGAGAGAGACCGAGAAATAGTTGGAGAATGAGAGGAAACGAGGTGAGAAGGCTGAAAAGAAAATAAACGCCAGAAGACATATATATACATACACGTATACATGTGCATGTATGTATGTTTGCACGTATGCATGTATGTATGTCTGTATGCATCCATGTATGAATGCATATATGTATGTATACACACACACACACACACACACACACACACACACACACACACATATATATATATATATATATATATATATATATATATATATATATATATAT
>NC_068996.1:38388799-38389659 GCF_001194135.2 Octopus bimaculoides | reverse complement strand
ATAGATAGATAGATAGATAGATAGATAGATAGATATACATTTACACATACACCAGACGTCTGTTTCAAGTTATCTACCATTCTTGCCTAGCAACGCTGTATATCCTCCCCTATTTTTTATTCGTCTTTAATAAAAGTCTCTCAGTGATGATGAACTTTTAATTGCGATATTTCAGTTTGAAGTGACAACAGAGATACAAATTTTCGCTACAGCAATTCATGCTGCTGTTGTTATTTTCAAACTCTGTTTTTGAATATTAGCTCTTTCTTTGTGTGTGTGTGTGTTGCTGTTGTTTTGACTTTCTATTTAAAATTTTGTTTTCTTTTTACCTTGTTTTTGTTTTTTCTACCTAATAATATATATATATACGAAAGTGTGAAAATCTGCTTTTGAGGTTTTGTAAAATATTAATGTTGATCTGTAAACATAGTTTCTTATAAATTTTATTCTTTTGTTCAATTACAGTTTGAAACTATTATTGTTATTGTTATTATTATTATTATTATTATTATTATTATTATTATTATTATTATTATTATTATTATTATTATTATCATTATTATTATTATTATTATTATCTTTATTAATTTTATTATTATTATTAATTTCATTATCATCATCATTATCATGGATCTCCTTCCTGGCATGGAGTGAAGAATCTTGATCATTTCAGACATTTTAGAAATTTATTTTGAATTATTATTATTATTATTATTATTATTATTATTATTATTATTATTATTATTATTATTTGTTTAACTTCAGTCTGGAATGGTTATTATTAGCAGATAGATAATATTCTCTCTTTTTTCCTCACAAAAGTTCAATTGAATGTAACAGCAGCGAAAACAAACATAAAG
>NC_068996.1:38386680-38388357 GCF_001194135.2 Octopus bimaculoides | reverse complement strand
TCTCTCCCTCTCTCTCCCTCTCTCTGTCCCTCTCTCTCTCCCTCTCTCTCTCTCCCTCTGTCACTTCTATAAGCACACATACGCATGCGTGTAAACAACCATACCAAAAATTGTTTTGTCGAATATAAGAACTGAAAAAAGTTTGAAAGTAAACATTTTTACTAATATGGAGTTTCCGTACTTGAAACAAATCCACTGAAAGATAAAGGATTGACAGTGACGTGTCAGAAGAATCTTTCTTCTTTGTTCATATAGACAGGTACTGACAAAGTAGCAGAGTACCAAAGACCCGATTCTTCCCACCGGCAGCAATGTATGCACTTGTCATATGAAATAGATAAATATAACCGCACTAGAAAAAGATTAGAAAGCTCTAAAATATACAGTTAGTAACATAATCGTCTCTGTCCTAATCTTCCACAAATCGCGAATAGTTAAAAGAACATTTAACAGAAAAAAATATGTTGGAGAATCTAACAAATAATTTTGAAGTTAGCAATAACATCAACAACAAAACTCGTGCTGAGGCAGACATTGTAAACTACTATAGTAATGTTAAATGTAGTTCAACCTCCGATGTAGAAACATGATTTTTAGATTTAATACAGTTCTCAGAAGCACTTATATGTGTGACAGAAGGACAGCATTTAAAGACGAACTGACAACACAAACTAGAGCAACAAAAAGAGTATGCGTGGTGAGAGGGGTGAAACGGTGTGGCACATCGTTAGCAAATGCTAGAAATTGGCAAACGCGATTACAAAAATGACATGACAATGTGGCAAGAATGATCCATTGGAAGCTCTGTGGGAATCACGACCTGCAAAGAGCAAAGACGTGGGTATGATGAAATCCGAAAAGGAGTTACTGAGAAAGAAAACTACAAAATCCTGTGGGATACAATAATTCAGTGTGACCATCAGATCAGACATCGCTAACATGGCACTGTTGTGGTGAGCAGAAAAGAAAAAAAAAACAACTTGCATGGTAATCGATATAGTATGTCCCAGTGACAACAGGATCAAAGAGAAAGAAGAAATACTGAACATCCATGATGGTTTGAACTCGGAAATATTAAGGTTATGTTCTATGAAGAGAGTGAACGTGACGTCAATAGTAATTGGTGAGATTGGAAGTATCAGCTCTCAACTACCAACATGGCTCAAAAAGACTGACACAAATGTAAATATGGAACACCTACGAAACCATCATTGCTTGGAACTGCAAGAGATACGCGCAAGAAACTTGAGGAATAATCAGTAAACAAGTGTTACCTCAGTCTACTGGCTGTGAACAGGTGAGACTTTCCATCATACCCGACAAAATAAACTGAGAGTTTTCATCAAATAATAATAATTTTATCGTAACAGTAGCAGCAGCAGTAGCAGCAGCAGTAGTAGTAGTAGCTGTTGTTGTTTACGATTTATGTCTTAGTCATATTTCATTACAATCTTGGTCTTTCAGAAAGTATATTTATTGCTTTCGTTTTTCTTCTACTTTATATTGCCGATAGCTAATCCAGTGCTATATTTTTATATTTTATGTGGCTTTCTGCATAGAAAGTGAAAGGTCTCGCACTTATGCACGTATTTGAAATATATCCTTGCTTCTGTGTGTGTGTGTGCACGTGTACATGTATATATATATATATATATATATATATATATATATATATAT
>NC_068996.1:38384987-38385578 GCF_001194135.2 Octopus bimaculoides | reverse complement strand
GTGTGTGTGTGTGTGTGTGTGTGTGTGTGTGTGTGTGTGTGTGTGTGTGTGTGTGAAAAATTGAAAATGGCGACAAATCATATATGTCTTCATATCATCTACATATGTTTCAATGGATGCATTGAAAATAAATCCGGCAGGATGAATAATGTGAAGCAATGCATCAATCTTATCAGGGAGGATATAAACAGCAGAAAAGTGCGCATCCCATTTCTCCCCGGAATCATCTCGCACTCAAGTGTGATCACTGGTTCCTAAGACACTTACGTGACATCTGGCTACCTTGTAATTATTCCCCTGGATCTTTCCTAGAAATTGAACATTCATATAGTTATTGAGAAAAGTACAAATTTTGTGAAGTACAGCTACCCCCGTGTTTCGCTAAGTTTGAAGAGTGACAAACGATTTTCAGAACAAGACGGTTTGTAACTCGCATTCAAAGCAAATGATGTTTGACCATAGAACGCGAAATGAATTAATGGTTCGACCACGAAACATTGGGTGGTTGTATTTCATAGGACTTGCGCGTTTATCGAGTACTATTCAACTCGCTGAAGCTTTACCACACACATATTATATATATATATATAT
>NC_068996.1:38381526-38384486 GCF_001194135.2 Octopus bimaculoides | reverse complement strand
TAATAACTGACGAGATGTCGGAGCAGATTTCCGCCTCGACATCCGAAACTCTGTGTGTGCGTGTGTATGTGTCTTTGTGTGTGTATGTGTCTTTGTGTGTGAGTGTGTCTTTGTGTGTGTGCTTGTCCCCCACCACGGCTCGACACTCGGTGCTGGTGTGTTTACATCCGCGTAACTTACCGAATCGGAAAAAGAGACCCGTTAAAATATGTACCAGGCTTTGAAAAAAAAATTAAGTATTGTGGCTTATTGTTTCTATTAAATATTCTACAAGGCATTGCCCCAGCATGGCCGCAGTTCAATGACTGAAACAAGTAAAACATAACGCATAATAGATGAAAGAGACTACCATATTCAGTCATGTATGTTCCGATGTCAATTCCCGGTCGAGGTGAGTTAATCTTTTATACCCCAATATTGGTTAAAATGTCGTTTAAGCATTGGTGTTGATCCACTTAACAATGCGAATCCCAAACCTAAACACTTTTGATTCCTTGGAAACATTGTAAAATATTGTCAATATTTACCGAAATTTCATATGGTCGATGTTGAGAAAAAAAGAGTCGACATCAAAATTTTCCCATGTGTATATCTTAACCTTGTGCTCAAACATGTACTCGCCATTTCTTTGGTATTAATACAACATTTAAAATACATCATGTTTACTGCGGTATTTCCTATCATTTACAGGGTTTTCTACAAACAGACTTAAGTGATTCAAGATAGCGTCTACAGAAGCAAAACAAAAAAACAAAAAAAAATACGAAAGAACTTAATGCCGATTTGGTGTGATTGAAGCGAGCTGGAATACACAGATACATACATGCTAACATACGTGCATACATACATACATACACACATACATACATGAATACATGTGTGTGTGTGTGTGTGTAATGATTTGCAGAAAGATAAGTAGTAAACCATTCCTTTATTTGCAGAACACATAAGAAGGGAAGTGAAGTAATTCGGAAATGTAATTCGAAACGAGACCCTGCCAGTTAAAAATTCCGAACACTTCTAACTATGTTAACCTTTCGTGCACTCAAACAATGTACGTGTTGTTGAGATTTATGTACACATCAAAATAGTTCTTGACACGGGAACGAATCTTGGCGTATTTCACTTTAGGGAAGCGATGTTATCATTAGTGGAATGTTATCGTTCTCTTTACTGTAAAGACGCATCGTATTAATCAATATATTACCAAGATATTTTTTAGCCATGTGGTACAAGTATGTCAGTTTTAATCAGATTTTCAGGCTTCTCTCTCACCAAATTACGTTAAGTGAGAACTGCTGAGATGCTACCAAAATCTCAACTCACGTTTATTATTCTTTCCCCCTGTAAATGTAACAATTGTATAACTTTTATCTTTCCTCTATAAACACTCTCACTGATTAAGATGTTTGATAGCTCTCTCTCACTTGCTTCGTCTACTTCATATTTCAGGATAATTTAGAAAGAACAACTATTTGTTTGCTATACGTGACCTAACTTTGGTTAACTGAGAGTCTGGAGGAAACTAATTGAAGATAATTGATGATATTGCCAGAGCTTGCCGAAACGAATCCGAAATCTCCATCTTCTGTGACATGACAGATTTTAAAAGGGTTATACTTCTTTTTTTTCTTTTTTCTAGTTGATATTGTATTGTAGCAGCGAGCTGGCAGAATCGTTAGCACGTCCGACAAATTCTTAGCGTCATTTCATTTTTCTCTGTACGTTCTAAGTTCAAATTCCGTCGAGGTCCACTTTGCTTTTCGTCCTTTCAAAGTTAAAAAAGTAAGTACCGGTTGAGTACCGCTGAATAGCTCTCTCCTGCAAAATTTCAGTCTTGTGGTTATACAAGAAAGAATAATTATCATTCGACTAAGGTGGTGAGCTGACAGAATCAGTGGCATGCCGGACTAAACGCTTAGTGCCATTTCTTTCGGCTTTTTACATTCTGAATCCAAATCCCGCTGGGATCTACTTCGTCCTATATTTTACTTCGAGGTTGATGACATAAAGTACCAGTCAAGTACAGGGGTCAATGTAAATGATCTGTCATTGATGGACTTGAAATCTGCAACGAACTGGTGTTTCATTCAGAGAGAATGTTGTGCTCGCGGTCACTTATACGCCGTGGAAAGCAGACGCCCAGACATATGAGCTCTAGGGCAAGTAAAAATAAAAATAAATTGTATCAGGTCTCATATTTTGAAAGGGGGTGTAGAATTGATTAAACACTTCCGGTATATAACCGGTATGTATTTTATTGACCGATGAATATTGAAAATGTTTGTGATAGACTTGCTAGGGCACCGAATGATGATGGTTGGGATGGACGAGAATTGAACTCACTATCAATAATATTGTTGTTAAAGGATAATAACTTTGCTACGTTTATGTTTTTGTTTTGCAAGATTCCTGAAATATAACAAATATTGTTATATTTGGAGATGGTAATGTCTATTTTGTTGTTGTTGTTTTTATATCAAATAAACACAGATACAGTTGGATTGTTCAGGTTTATTATCATTCTTAATTTGTCTGAAATCTTTCGTCACACATCCAGCGATTTTTTTATTTTCTCCAAAGAGAATAAACTAAACAAGACAGAAGAAGGTATGTGGAATGGAGAGTCGCTGAAAAGGTCACAGGATGTGTGACGAAAGATATCAGACAAAAAACACTAAAATAATAATAATAATAATAATAATAATAATAATAATAATAATAAAGCTGAGCTGAAGAACAAGTAAATAGTACGTGTGTTTATTTGAGAAAAAAAATTGACCGTCCCTAAATACAACAATGATAATAAATTTTAACTCTATCAAATGTATTGAATATTCCTTCAAATTTATATAAAATTGCTTTTATTATAACACAAAAGGAAGCAATAACATAATACTTCAGCTTCGACTTGAGTGCTTTCGCAACGTTAAATGACCACCACTACCTACCATACAGAA
>NC_068996.1:38377186-38381404 GCF_001194135.2 Octopus bimaculoides | reverse complement strand
ATATATATATATATATATATGTATACTTACATGCCTTTATATATATATATATATATATATATAGAACACAGCTTTCCGAACGTTTTCCATTTACACAATCCGCTATTGGTCGGCCTGGGAAGGATATAGCAAAAAACATTTGCACAAGTGCTATGCTGTGGTCGCGAACCCAAAACAAACCGACTGCAAAGCGAGCGTGTTCACTACACCATCATGCGATCACAAAGTCCAAAATTACATAACTAAAGACCGCAAAGAAATTACCCCGCCCCTAAGATAATTCAATATAATATATAAAAGCTTCAGAGACGGCGTCAAATACGGACTTCAACGAGCTTAAAAATGTCAGAACCACGTAATTATTTTGGCGTATCATGTCTCGCATAACAATCTTCCCAATTAGAATATAAGATATCTCTTCTAAGATATCTCATTTTGATTCTTTGAAATACCTATTAATCTGTCAGTTGAAAGAACAGATATTCCTCTCAATAGAATGGTTATTTCTGGCTTTTCTTGAATTTAACACAGTAAAAAAGCTATTGTACATAAACGCTGGCATGGCTGTGCTTTTAAGAAGCTCGGTTTGCAATCGTGTGGCTTTGAGTTCTCTCCCATTGCATGGTAACTTAGTCACGTATCTTCTGTCATACTCTTGGACTGACAATACCTTATGAGTGTACATGAGTGTACACACGGAAACTGTGCGGAAGCCTGTCAAGCATATATATATATATGAGGATAATATAACACGAAGGTGGAAGGGAATGGGCTTTTATAACGGGCTTGCATCTCGAGAACACGTTAATCCGTTTTAATGAGAGGCAAGTTCCAACATTCGAGACAACGTATTGCAAATATTTTATAACATACTCTCGCCGTTTGGTCATTGCAGTTTGTGTATTTTATAATAATAATAATAATAATAATAATAATAATAATAATAATAATAATAATAATGATAATAATAACAATAATATTAATAATAATAATAACTGGAATAAGAGCGAAATAAGGAAGATTGACAAGAAAATCCATAAGCTGCTGACTTACAATAAGATGCACCACCGAAAAGTTGTCGCAGATCGTCTTTACCTACTCAGAGCTCAAGGAGGTCGAAGCTTGATCCAATTTGAAATCTCCTACAAAACCATCACAATATGACTGAAAAAATATATTGAAAAGTCTAATAATTGGATGCTGAAGCTCGTTGAAAACCATGAAGAGTGTAATAAACTTCGTTATATTATGAAGGAGAGCAATAGAATTTCTATGCATAACACCCAGGTTGAACAGCATGAGGGAAATGCACCAACTGTAGCTGTAAAGAAGGTGAGATCAATAGCAAAGCAAAATGCGTTTGAACAATTGGATGATGAGAAGAAAAACCAGTGCATGGCAAAAATGTGGCCCGTTGCAAAGAAGCTGATGTAGACCAGAAGCACACACATCAGTGGCTACTGACCTCAGAGCTAAAAGCAGAGATTGAAAGTTTTATCTTGGTTGCCCAAGATCAGAGTTTATTGACCTGGAACTATCAAGCCAATGGGATGAAAAATGACGTAGATCCAAACTGCCGATACTGCAGCAATGAGATAAAAAGAATCGACAACCAAATCTCTGGATTTAGCACATGTAGTGTACTAATCAAGATATCACAGAGTTGGCCAATGGTTAATATGTTGGCATTATAAAATCAAAACTGTTGACAAATGGTACAAACACAAGCCTAAGGCTGTAACTGAGGAAGGAAATGTAGCTATTCTTCGGGACTTCCCAGTATGTACAGATCGAACCACGAAGGCAAATAAACCAGATATTGTTGTGAAAGACAAAAGCAATACAGTTTGTTTACTGATTGACATGTGCATACCCGTGGCCATAATATCTCGGCAAAAGAATTTGATAAGCTCAGAAAATATAAAGATTTGCTAATCAAAATCGAAAAGATGTGGCCTCTCAAGACTCTTACAATTCCAGTGATTGTAGGAGCTCTTGGAATGATTAAAAAAGGAAGTGGGAATTATTTAAGAATAATCCCTGGCTTACCATCCATGAAGGAAGTGCAAAAGATTGTCTTAACTGGTACGTCACACGTATTGAGAAGAACATTGTCGCTGTGGATTTTCTTTCCTTTCCCCCCTTTATTTTATTTGTTTACTTTTCTATTTTTTATTTTTCCTCTTTTCTCTCTGTCTTCCCTTTTTCTCTGTCACATGACTCTGTAAATGAACATTCTGGTCTGCTTTTTTTAATGGCCTACCAATGTATACAATACGTTTCTCTGCCCTAGGTGTCAAGAAGACACTCGACAAGAAATGAAAACAGAGAAGAAAGAAGATGCTAATGAAAATAATAATAATAATGATAACAAGAGCACAGAAAATTTACCCGACTGCTGTCAAAAATTAACTTAAAAAAAACGCAAAAATAATCCAGGAAAAGATAAACGACATATTGATTTTAATGGAAATTCTTTTTAGAGGACAAAGAAATATACTTTAACACCGGTAGTTTAGTTGTAGCGAATACTGTAAAACAATCCAGTTTACAAAATTTTACATCACGAACGTTAACGCATGTTCGTGTATGAAGCAGGAACATTAGACACCACTGTTTCAGCCTTCTTTCTAACACCGGAACTGTAATGTCTGTGATGAAGAAACCTATTTAACTTATTTACCAAGCGTACCTATAAGAGAAAGGATTATTATCATTATTATTGTTAATATTCAGGCAGCGATGTGGGAGAATCGTTAGCACGCCGGGCAAAATGCTTAGCGACATTTCGTCCGTCCATACGTTCTGAGTTCAAATTCCACCGAGGTCAACTTAGCCCGTCATCCTTTCGGAGATCGATGAAATAAGTACCAGTTACGCACTGAGGACGATGTAATCGCCTAGCCACCTTCCCCCCGAATCTCAGGCTTTGTGCTTATACTAGAAAGGATTATTATTATCATTATTAATATTAAGGCGGCGAGCTGACAATCCTTAGCGTGCGGGGCACAATGCTTGGCGGCACTTCGTCCAACTTTGCGTTCTGAGTTCAAATTCCGCCGGAGTCGACTTTGCCTTTCATCTTCAAGTGATCAAGAAAATGAGTACCAAGCGAGTAACAGGGTCGATTTAATCGACTCACTCCCTTAACCGAACTTACTAGCATCATCATCATCATCATCTTCCTCCTCCTCATCATCATCATCATCATTATTATTTTTATTTTTATTATTATTATTATTATTATTATTATTATTATTATTATTATTATTATTATTATTATCATTTTATTGTTGTTATTTAAGACAGTCTGATTTGACACCATGTGGCTTAAAGTTTCGTAATGTGTGTGTGTGTGTGTTTGTGTGTGTGTGTGTGTGTGTGTGTGTGTGCGTGTGTGTTTGTGTGTGTGTGTGTGTACGTGTGTGTGTGTGTGACGCCACATTGAGTTGGCAAATATATGTTATGATTCCGTACCGTTGCTGTATATAACTCGCTTAGAGATTTAATATAACATCCCTCTCTCCCTTTTATAATATCAGCGACAGTGAGTCGCTAGAAGATTACATTGTAATTTGCTAGTAATATATTTCACCACAAGCTAGTGATTAACACATGCTGAGGACGGGTAACCATCCAGAAACTCGATTCCGTATGTATCCCGTAAGGCTAGAGGTGGAAACAATGCCCCCCGCCCTAGCAAATACTAATCGAACACAGACTGTGCGTCATTAGGCAGCTGGAGGAGGTGTTTTCCTGAGGCTGATGCTGACAAAAGTAACATTAATTGACTTAGGTCGTTCAATTTACCTCACTTGATCAATAGACAGTAATGTACCTGTAATGACCACTGGAAACAGTTGTAAGCCAAATTTGCTCAAATAAAGGAATTATATGTAATGACCACTATTTTAAAATTATTTCTTACATACGGATCTCGACTGAAGAGAGAAGACTCCAAATGACCTGTCCGTGTTTTTTTTGTTTTTTTTTTCGTATCGTCTATCTGCATGTTTAATCCCTTTCGTGTATCTCCTAACTGTTTAGATGTTTTGTGTCCTTGTCCCATTTTGTATTATTTATACATATATCATCATCATCATTGTTTAACGTCGGCTTTCCATGCTAGCATGGGTTGGACAATTTCACTGATAACTGGCGAACCAGATGGCTACGCCAGGCTCCAATCTGATATATATATATATATATATATATATA
>NC_068996.1:38376082-38376633 GCF_001194135.2 Octopus bimaculoides | reverse complement strand
TATATATATATATATATGTATATATATATGTATGTATGTATGTATGTATGTATGTATGTATGTATGTGATGCAGACATGCACCATCAAATACATATGTACGCACACATGCGTAAACACTCACAAGCATACATTTAATGGTCATGTGGTCGCCTGTCTTCGTGTGTGTATTTGTTTTTGTGTGCATGTGTGTGTGTGTGTGTGCATGCTAATTGCTTTACATTTCCCAGCTCACCAGGATGAATTACTGGAACTCCTCTCACAAACATATTGTTTCGCTTGCGTTTAAAACAAAGCGAAATAAAATTAGTTGTAAAAGAAAAAGACTGGAGATGATATATGGTAAGATCATAGAGGCATCTTTCAAACAAAACTGATTGTTGTCTAATGAAAAACTAATTATAAAACTAGGTTTCGTCTTTTGATGTTTTTTCAACAGATTTCCATGAAAGTATTGTCGCGTACGATGTATGAGTGGAAGAGAATGAAAAAGAGTCTGCCTCCGGGCGTTGGGGTGTGAGTGAATGTGTGTGTGTGTGTGTGTATGTGTGTG
>NC_068996.1:38374524-38375716 GCF_001194135.2 Octopus bimaculoides | reverse complement strand
GGGGGGGGGGGTTTGTGTGCATGTATATATGTGTGTATATATGTATGTATGTATGTATGTATGTATGCATGCATGCATGCATGTATGTATGTATGTATGTATGCATGCTTGTATGTATGTATATATCTGTCTATATCTATCTATATTTCTCTCTATATGCATGCGCGCACACACACATAAATACATGTGTTGTATGTGCATGTACGCATGTATGTATATGCATATATATATATATGTACACACATATATATACACACACATATATGCATATACATAAATATATATATAGACATATATACGTAACTGTGAAGCTGAAAGCACGAACAGAAAGAGGAACTATGTGTTGTATTAAGGAGACTCACTTACCTTATACACATTGGATGGAATCTGAACTATGACGTGAAACAACATTTCAAGTGAAAACTTACGTCAAAATCGTAAAGACAAAAACAATCTCGCCCTCCACCAACCTCCCAAAAGAACATAAACAAAAGCCAAAGCAAAAAGCATTAAGAAAAATGAAGAATGAAATCTGACTGATATTCTAAGTGAATATCAGTTTCTTTTGGCGATGCTAGAAACCCTCGTACGTTCGGGAATATAATGAGGAATTGTGAATGAATTGAAATAGAACGAGTCTGTGGGCCATTGGGGGCTTTGTCTAGAAGTTTTGAATAAATAAATATATTATTCATAATATTTGGATTGGAATATTAAATAATATATTTGAGAAAAGATATTGCTTCATTTGTTGTTGGTTAAGTATGGTTAATTATGTGTCTGCATGGCGTTGCTTTCCAAGCACATGGTCTCGGGTTCAGTTCCACCGCATGGCATCTTGGACAAATGTCTTCTACTATAGTGTTGGGTCGACCAATGACTTGTTAGTGAGTTCGATAGAAGGAAACTGCCTAGAGGACAGTCGTATATACATACTTGTGTATATATGTACACACACACACACACACACATATATATATAGTGAGAGAAAGAGAGATATATATTCTCTTTTACTCTTTTTCTTGCTTCAGTTATTTGACTGTGGCCATACTAGAGCACCGCCTTTAGTCGAGCAAATCGACCCCAGGACTTATTCTTTGTAAGCCTAGTACTTATTCTATTGGTCTCTTTTACCGAACCGCTAAGTTATGGGGACGTAAACACACCAGCATCGGTTGTCAAGCGATGTGGG
>NC_068996.1:38362524-38374514 GCF_001194135.2 Octopus bimaculoides | reverse complement strand
ACACACATATATATATATATATATATATATATACATATATATATATACGACGGGCTTCTTTCAGTTTCCGTCTACCAAATCCACTCACATGGCTTTGGTCGGCCCGTGGCTATAGCAGAAGACACTTGCCCAAGGTGCCATGCAGTGGGACTGAATCCGGAACCATCTGGTTGGTAAGCAATCTACTTACCACACAGACACTCCTACGCCTATACATGTATATGTGTGTGTTTGTTCGTGTATTTGGACCCTCACCACTTGACGCCGGTGATGCTTTGTCTGTGTCCCTGTAACTTAGATAACTTAGTAGATCCGCATAAGACATCGATAGAATAATCACTAGACTTAAAAGAGATATATTGGGATCGAGTCGTTAGACTAAACCCTTCCAGGCGGTGCCCCAGCATGGCCCATCTCCAATTGACTGAAACAAGTAAAAGATAGGAGAGAGATGATATTTAGGTATGAATAATGTTATTCATTTATTTTATTCCTTTAACAAAATGACAGAAGAATGCAAATATTTCGTCGCAAGATGTGTTTGTAAATGGATGGATGGGTAGAAGCGGGGAGAGACGGCGAGGTGGGTTATACGGGTGGATAGTAAAACGGTTGGATAGAGGGATGTGTGGATGAATGGAGAGGTGGTCGGATGAGATGTTCTGTTGTGGCAAATGGTACTCGCTTCTCACCGGAAACTGTTCTTATTGTTACATATGAAAAGGATGCTGCCTACGAGAACTCTCTTTGAGCGGGGCTATGTTATGTTAATGCCTCATGGGGGAAAAATACTCCCTTTGAAATTGACACCAGAGTCACAGAAAGAAGCGAGGGAACGATACAACATCCTCTCTACGAGATGTAAGACAAAGGGATCTGGGATGAGCGAGGGTAGGGAGGGAGGAAGGCTGACACTCATTTCAAATTCAGGCCTTTATTTTGTTTTTCCCCTAAAAATATGATTAAGAACAAATGATGAGATCTTGTGGTGTACATTTTCTTTTCTTTTTTTTATTTTATTCTTATTACTTTTTTTTACCGTTGAGGGAGGAAACATCTTTGTTTTTGCTTCTAGAAATTTCTGTTTTCTTTTTTGGGGTTTTACTGCCTAACATTGTTTTATTTGTTAGCGAGTAAAATGATATTTATACTTATGGTAATAACACCACGGCTATGTTCATCATTTCGTTGCTTCTACTACTTCAAGGATCCCCATCAAAACCACTTCAACTGCGATTATTTTAAAACATTATCACAATTGAGGTCGACTTTACTTTTCATCCTTTCAGGGTCGATAAATTAAGTACCAATTACGCACTGGGGTCGATGTAATCGACTTAATCCCTTTGTCTGTCTTTGTTTGTCCCCTATATGTTTAGACCCTTGTGGGCATAAAGAAATAAGAAACGTTAGCACGCCAGGAGAAATGTTAAGTGGTATTTCGTCTGTCTTTACTTTCTAAGTTCAAATTCCGCCGAGGTCGACTTTGCCTTTCATCTTTTCGGGGTCGATAAATTAAGTAACACTTGCGTACTGGGATCGGTCTAATCGACTGGAACCCCTCCCTCAAATTTTCGGGTCTTGTGCCCAGAGTAGAAAAGAATATCAAAGACTCTCATTGACCATCTCCTAGGAGTCAGGAAATATTTTAAACCAAGAACGCCAAAATATACTTATTCACGCCAACGTTACCCCGTTGATTTGAATGGAAGAACAGCAAAGATTCTTTGAATTCCAAAGGTTTATTGAATCTATTTATTTGGAGAATAGAATTATAAATATAAAAAGCATAAAACAAATGCGATAAAAGAAATTAACATCCTCATTGTGAAACAAAAGGATTTTTCTAGAAACTTTTTCACTTCAGGTTTTGGAGAAAAGATGTTGTTTCCTTTTAGTTATAATTACATCAAAATTAGGACATTTTGATGCCAGAGCAATTTGGATACAGTATTTGAGGTCCAATCGATTACTCTGCTTTGTTTTTATAATCATCTGAGTGGAAAATCCTTGTTTGCAAAAATAGGTTGTTGCAAAAGCAGCAACCTTTTTGACTGCTTCCTCATGCAAGAAAAAAAATTTCTGTCGTAATAAGAAACATGTTTTTTTTTTTTTTTATCCAATTTCGCTTATGAAAATCCTTGTACAGGAAAATCCTTGTACAAAAATACTTGTACAGAACTGTGCGCTTCACAGTTCCAGCGACGCCATATACATACATATATATCAAGAATGTGCCGCCTAGGTAGGCAAGGTAAGCATTGCCTACATTGAATAAAATAGATCGATAGTAACACTTTCCTTTTATGGCAAAATATGCACCTAATTCAATAAAAGTATGAAGGTTAGTCAGATTACTGTGCATAAAATGAAAATTAGGTAGGCATAATTCGCTCCTGCCTTTCAATCTCAGTATTTAAGCTACGTACACGTGCTGCGTACACTCCTACAACATTTCGTTGCGTGCTATAAAGGCATAAGTAAATCTGCCTTCAACTCAGTCGCGCGACTGTGTTTCGATTATTTTTATGTTTTTTTTTACTACATAATAGTCAGCCACTCCCTACTCTGAGTAATTAGTAACGGCACGTGCTTGATACATACATACATACATACATACATACATACATACATACATACATACATATATATGTATGTATATATATATGTGTGTGTGTGTGTGTGTGTGTATGTGTGTCTTTGTGTGCGTGTGTGTATGTGTGTGTGTGTCTGTGTGTGTGTGTGTGTACTTGTATATATTTGTATCTGTGTTTATCTTCCATGACGGTTTGACATCCTGTATTGGTGCGTTTACGTTCCTGTTACTTAGCGGTTCGGCAAAATGGTCCAATAGAATAAGTACCAAACTTGAAAAGCAAGTACTAGGGTCGATTCATTCGACTAATAATTCTTGAAGGCAGTGTCCCAGCATGGCCGCAGTATAATGACTGAAATAAGTAAATGATAAAAAAAAAAAATAGTTGTAGCACACATGAAAAACTTAGTAAAAAAACAAAAAAAAATCAACAGTGAACAAATAGATTTAGAGTCCTCACTGGCACCATGTTTGCCTAACATATATAAACATCAGCATTTCCATCTAAAGAATACTCTCGATTCATCGAGGATCGAATATATTGTTTGCGATCCTAATCTGCTGGAGATTTTAATCTCTCTCTGCAGAAATTTTAACGAACATCAAAGAACTAAACTCCCTGCATATCGCGCAATCAGAAGTGGTTCAAACGCCAACCTACAGTCTCTTAGAACAAAGAAATAAACATAATAAACATGAAATACAATCTAGATATACAAGCAGCTCAGTTTGTTATTTTAACAAGTCCAACCCACACAAGCTCTGCCGTTACAATCGCTGACAAATGAAGAAGTACAGGAACAGAAATCCTCTTGTTTCATTCTAATAGTCTCTTTCCTCGAATTGTTGCTCTCTGGAACTCACCACTATCACAATCTTGTTTTCTTCAGCTTTATGATATTCAGTCCTTTACGATTTACATCTTTTGAATCTGTAGTTCACTTCTTTTCCTTTTTTTGTTGTTCCTATCGCATTTACGAGGAGGGTGTTGAAATGTTCCTGGCTCTGAGGGGAAAAAAATACAGGAGAATCACTTAATTATGATTTTATCCAACATTCAACATATTCTCCTCTCAGATTCACACACTTATTGCAGCGGTCCTTCAGTTTTTCTAAGCCCTATAAAAAAGCTCGGAAGTTTGAGTCTCTAACCAGCCCTTTTGCGATAGCATTAAAGCCAGGAACCTTTTAGCAGACCTTCATATATATAAAAATAAAAATAAAATGTGATGTATGAAGAAAACCCACTAAAATTAGCAACGTTAACATCTTATAAACCCTAAGACAGTGCAAGGTTGTATAAAACCATTGCAAGCTGTATGGCTGGAATGTGGAGCAGGTGTTGCGTGTGAGCCTCCTCAACTCCACTTTATTGAGTTAGAGCACCAAAATCTGCAGGAGGAACTACAGTATATACTGAGTACAACACCACAGCACATCACACCAACCCAAGCCATATGATTCAAACAGTGTAGGACTCTCAAATAGAGGAGTGATGTGATTAATTGGCAGAGTTATTAAACCGAGAGCGAGGATGTCGAGTGGCACTCTGGGTTTATGTGTTCTCAGAGGTCAAGTTTTCCTTTAGAAATGAGCAAAGTACTAGTTGAATAGTGGAGTCAATATGTTCCGACACAGGTACTCTGAAATAATATTCTGTTTGAAGATGGCCAAAACAGAACCATCCACACTATACCCTCAAACCCTTTCGCTACTACACTGTAATATACAAGAATGATTGAATCTAAAACAGGCATGGTGTGTTTTACTATGGCCTCGGGCCAACCAAAACCTTGTGACTGAATCTAGATGATGGAAACTGGATGGAAACTGTATGGAAACCGGTTGTGTGTGTTCTCCCACATTTTCCCTGTCGGTGTTGCTCTATTTACGTCCCTGTAACATAAAGGTTCGGCAAAACAGACCAATAGAATAATTACCTAGCTTTAAAAAAAAACAGGCGTAGGAGTGGCTGTGTGGTAAGAAGCTTGCTTACCAACCACATGGTTCCGGGTTCAGTCACACTGCGTGGCACCTTGGGCAAGTGTCTTCTACTATAGCCTCGGGCCGACCAAAGCCTTGTGAGTGAATTTGGAAGACGAAAACTGCAAGAAGCCCGTCGTATATATGTACATATATATATGTATATATATGTATACGCGTGTATATGTTTGCGTGTCTGTGTTTGTCCCCCCAACATCGCTTGACAACCGATGCTGGTATATTTAGGTCCCCGTAACGTAGCTATTCGGCAAAAGTGACCGATAGAGTAAGTACTAGGCTTAGAAAGAATAAGTCCTGGAGTCGATTTGATTGGCTAAAACACTTCAAGGTGGTGCTCCAGAATGGCCGCAGTCCAATGACTGAAACAAATAAAAGATGAAAGATAACCGGAGATGAGAATTCGGGAATCATATCAAATCAGCTTTCTTTCTCAATGATGGCGCAGTGGCCATTGAGAGAAAGATTTAACTTCTAATTCCCCTATATCGAATATCGTATTCCTCTATATCCGCGTGGAGAATTTCTTTCGTTGGTGCGAGAACCGGAATATGATACTTTTCGGTGACGAAATGCTTTTTATTGCATTTGTTAATTTCATGTTTTCAGACTCCCATATCTAAGTGCTTCCGGTTCCATTCTTTGCACCAGAAGTCTTTTTAAACTTTCTTGGAGTACTTTTATATACATTTTTTACGAGGAATGGGCGGATGATTATTGTCTTTGTTTTTTGGTTTATGTTGCAGCTATTTTCAGTCTGTATTGATGTTCCCGCAACGCGTTCTGTTGTATGTTGTTGCGTACTTAAGAGAAACCTTGTTTGTTTGCATTCAACACCTTCCAAGATATGGTTAACTGTACTTCAAGCATGAATATGAAATACAAACATACAAACTCACTCGTACACACACACACTTACACACACTCATGTATGTATATATATTTATACGCGAATATGTATATACATATATATATTTGTTATAGACGTGTGTTTTTTTCAACAGTATCAGGTAATACAAAGTATATCATTTCCCTTTTTAGTAACACTCAGTTAAATCTACACGACTAATTTTCATGCACGATATGTTCATGGATAAAAATTGTGTTTTCAAATACATATATTGTCGGTTAAGTCAATAACTACACCCTATATATATATATAGCTCTCTATCTATCTATCTATCTATCTATCTATCTATCTATCTATCTATCTATCTGTCTGTCTGTCCATCCGTCCGTCCGTCCGTCCGTCTGTCTGTATGTCTATTTATCTATCTATCTATCTATCTATCTATCTATCTATCTATCTATCTATCTATCTATCCATCTATCCATCTATCTATCTATCTATCTATCTATCTATCTATCTATCTATCTATCTATCTATCTGTCTATCTATCTATCCATCTATTTGGAGAACCAGCGTCAGTCACTTTTACTCTCTCTCTTCGAAAAACCTAGTATTTCGAGGTTTTTGTGTAAATTTGTTGGTACATAGACTAATGTAACTAATGTACCTATGATGGTAAGTACATATGAGAATTTATAGTCAAGGAACAAGAGTTGTAACTTCCGTGTTAATTCGCCATAAATGTTCTTTTTTTCTTAGACTTTTGATTGTACATTCACATTTCCTAGGCAGTCGACTTCTAGAACAGTGCATGACTTTGTTTCCTTCTACCACAGAACAATATCAAGTCTGTTATGTATGCTCCGAATAAATGTTATTATTGGAATGTTCCACCAGTATTCCTTGGTCATTAGACCAATTGAGTAAACCTATCAGTAATGTACCTATAATGATTACTGGAAACAGCTGTAAGACAAATTTGCTCAAATAAAAGAATTATATTTAATGACCATTATTTTTTATCTTGTTTCTTACATATACAAAAACGAAATATATATACAAAGACGAATATATATATATATACGTGTGTGTGTGTGTGTGTGTGTATAAACATTTAATTATATATATTATATAAACTCCCAGTCTCTATCTATCTATCTATTTATCTATCTATCCCTCTTCATCTTTTTCTCTGTATGCATGTATGTATGCATGTATGTATCTATGTGCGCGCGCGCGTGTGTATTCCCACACCACACATATTTATACGCATCTTCATGTGTGTCGCATGTATATGTGTGGTGTATATACACATACAGAAATATACACACGCGTGTATATTCGTTGATCGCTCAGCATTTGAAGGACGTCTTTTGTCCATTTTTCGCTGTCCGTTATGTTTACTCCAAAATGGAAGAATCTCGGCTATTACCAGCGATGCATGCTGAACGACAAGCATACAATGGCAGCTGGGAAGAAAAATTACAAGAAGTGACGGTCACTTGGGATATAATTTAGTCTGACTGAATACATAGAATGAAATGCTCTAATTGTCTCTCTATAACAAAGCTGTCAACTAACTCTCTGGTGTATATACACAATATATACGGCTTTGAGACAAGTGAGTTTTAACCGTCTTTGGCTTGGGCGTAAAACTGTAAAAACGGTTATATGCTGCACTGATGTGGAACCATTTCCAGTGAATGTTTGTGAAGAGTAATCAAGAATCATCCTTGTTTTGTGATTTTAGACCGAGTTGAGAAAATGTTTTGAGACAGAAATAAATAATATATATCTCCTTCGGTTTCATTTGTGGCCAATTTCGTTGACGTTGCTGGATTCGTTGTTAAGCCTTTATAAATCATTTGAAACACAGGACAAGAAATTCCTGATAAAAGAAGACTGGCTTATAGCTTTGTTGTGTAGTCAACAATAAAATCGGTTTGGAATGTTTTTGATGTTCCTATCATATCGAAGAATGTATTCAGAAATTTTGTTGCAACTTGAGATAATTGTTTTTATTTTTCTACTTATTTATTTATTGTTATATTTGTAAACTTTTGTATTCTTTTCGTTCATAATTTCTTGAATACCAATTTTGTAAAGACCTTTGATCGAAGAATGCTTTCAGTAATTTAGTTTGTGGTTGCTGATAAAATATTTCTCTGTTCTCTTCAATGCCAGTGTTTTATAGATGTCTGTCTAGACTGAAAATATCATTAGTAAAAGAGTGAGGTGTGGCAATATGTGAAGATAAGAATATGTCGGCTCTGACTAGAAGACAATACTATCTGATATGTGACACTAAGAAAAGATAACCTGCCGTAGAGAGAAGAGGGTGAGAAATTGATTTTTAAAATAAAGAATTGTAGCTAAATGGTTACAACATCAGATTGGCCAGCACCAGATTTGGAGAGGTACGTATTTCAGTGAGAACAATTCTTTTTCTATCTCTAGCCTTTAGTCGTTAGGCTGTGGCCAGGCTTGGGTAATGCCTTGAAGAGTTTAGTCTAATAAATCAACTCCAGTATCTGTTTTTAACTCTAGTACTTATTCTGTTGGATTTTCTTTTTTTCTTTCTTTTGCTGAACCGTTAAGTTACGACAACGGAAGTAAATTAACACTGGTTGTCAGGTGGTACTGAGACAAACACATACACCCACAAACACATAGATAGATAGATAGAAAACTTGCAACACAGCTTCTGTCTACTGAATTCATTCACAAAGCATTGGTCGGTCCAGGGCTACATCAGAAGACAACTGCCAAACGTGACGCCCGGACGGACAGAACTCAAAACTACATAGACGCAAAGCGAGCGCGCTGACCACACAGCCATTCGAATGAGCGCTCGCAATTCCTTAATTTCATTGTGATAATGAAAGGTACGTAATATTTATTCGACAGCATTTAATTTATATTAATTTCAAGTTGTTCAATCAGGTGAGGTGGCAGAAACGTTAGGATGCCGAACAATAGTCTCGGCTGCATTTCTTCAGAATCTTTACGTTCTGAGTTCGAATTCCGCGTATGTCGACTTTACCTTCAATTCTTTTTAGGGTCGATGAAATTGATTTCTCCCTCTTCGTAAATTGCCGGCCTTGTGTCAGAATTCGGGATCATAATTTCAAGTCTATTTAAATAGGTGTATTAGCAGAAATGTCAGCCTGTGAGACAAAATGCCGCTCAGCACTTTTTCCATCTTAACGATCTGAGTTGAAATTCCGCCGAGTGGACGACTTTGTCTCTCATCTTTTCAGGGTGGATAAATTATTTACCAGTTGACCTCTGTAGCGATGTAATCCACTTAACCGCTCCCCTCAAAAATTGCTGGCCTCGTGCCAGAATTAGGGTTATTTTAAAGTTATCAAAACTTTTATTTTCAAATAGATTTAATATTAAGGATATTCTAATAACAATTTTTCAATTGTCTTGACGAATTCCTTAACTCAAAACTCGGTAATGCGCATCTCCCTTTAACCGATTTCGGAAACAGCGGACAAAATCATGTCAAATCAATAACACCTCTTCACCATCCATTGTAAGTTTGATTTTAAATTGAACATGTTGAGTTTACCGTATTATAGTGTATATTTACAGTGTACAGGAATTTTACAATGTCAGATTGAACAGTGTGCTTGATTAAAAGTACAGTGCTGTATTTATTCCTCAGTCTTTCGTAATGTAATTGATAATATTAGTCACTCTTAACGTAACCTAACCTTCGTGTCGGTATCTTCGGACAATCAGCTTCATCGGACGACCGATATCCCCGGCTTTTCGTCCGTTGTACCGAGGTATGAGTGTATCATCATCATCGTTTAACGTCCGCTTTCCATGCTAGCATGGGTTGGACGATTTGACTGAGGACTGGTCAGCCAGATGGCTACACCAGGCTCCAATCTGATTTGGCAGAGTTTCTACGGCTGGATACCCTTTCTAACGCCAATCACTCCGAGAATGTAGTGCGTGCTTTTACGTGCCACCGGCACGAAGGCCAGCCGGGCGGTACTGGCAACGGTCACGCTCAAAATGGTGTATTTTACGTGCCACCTGCACAGGAGCCAGTCCAGCTGCACTGGCAACGACCTCGCTCGGATGTCTTTTCACGTGCCACCGGCACAAGTACCACGAAGGCGACGCTGGTAATGATCACGCGCAAATGGTGCTATTTACGTGCTACTGGCACGGAAGCCAGACAGCTGCTCTGGCAACAATCACGCACGGACAGTGTTGTTAGCGTTACTCTGGTACAAGTGCCAACCACTAAAGAGAGCAGCGAGCTGGCAGATTCGTTAGCAAGTTGGACAAAATGCTTAATGGCATTTATTCTAACGCTTTATGTTCTGAGTTCTAATCCGACCGAAGTCAATTTTGCCATTCATCCCGTTGGGGTCAATGAATTAAAGTACTGGCATCAATGTAATCGAGCTGCCTCCATTCCTCAATAACTTCTGGCCCTATGCCAGAATTTGAAACGATTATTTTCAGATTATCAAAAGTTTATATTCAAATAGATTCAATATTAGGGATATCTTATAATAATTTTGCTTGCTATTGCGTTGCTTAGCCCATCGGTAACGCTTTCACGTATTAGAGAAAAAGAGGGAGAAAGAAAAAGTGGGTGAGAGAAAAAGAGGGAGAGAGAAACGTTCATGACGCGAGGTAGAGGTAATGTAATTGTAACACTTTCATGTGATTAGTTGAAGAGAAGGTGAGGAGGAAGAAAAAAGAGAGAGAAAAAGAGGATAAGACGAAAAGTGTGAAAGAAAAAGAGTGAGAGAGAAAAAAATGGAGAGCGAAGCATCCTTGATGCGAAATAGAGGGAACGTAATACTAATTACGTGATTACAAAAGTTAGTTGAAGGTAGAGAGTTAAAAATATAATTTTAGCAGAAGGGTGATGTTCTGATGGTAAGGTTAAAGAAAGGTTAAAGAGTGAGCGTGAGAGAGGGGAAGAAAAAGATGACAGAGAGAGATTGTGGTGGTGGTGGCGGCGGCGGTGGTAAAGATGGAGGTGGTAGATGTAGTGATGGTGGAGGTGACGGTGGTGACTGGATAGTGAAAAGTGTATTTCTTGTAATTGAACTAAGTCTTTTTCATATTACCTATCACTTTCATATTACCTATCGTATTCCAGTTTCTTTCACTTTTCAATGAGTAGCAGATGAGCGCCACAAAATACAGACACAACACAGGCTACGTTTAGGGTTTTTTGTATACAATTTTCACACATAACCCAACGGGTTTACCCTTAATTCCATGAAATATTCAAGGGTCCCGCTAGTTTTAATAACTGTTTAATTGTCTTGACAAATTCACTCACGTATTATATGGTTGGTAATTCACTAAAGAGAGCGAGGCATTGGTAGAACCTTTGAAACAGGTTGAATAAAATGCTTTATGCCTTTCATCCTATTGGGGTCGATGTAATGTGATTGGTGGAATCGGGTTGCCCACTCCACTCAAAATTGCTAGCCTTGAACACTGCGTCCCGGTCAGGAGTTATCTTATGCACTTGGTCACTTGTAAGCCATGGAAACCGGGTGACCAATGACATGAATCCTAGACTTAGAATGAAATAATCATTAATAAGTATTTTATACAACATAATACCAAAACTTATATTGCATGTCTCTCGTCACGCTATATACGATATAGCATTTCGGCTCAATAAAAGCGACCCAATGGAACAACTGCCAATGATCAGCTATTCATATTTCTTGTATATGAATGCCTCCCAGCGATTAGCGTACGAGACATACCTTTGCAAATTTGAAAAATCTTATATGTACCACTTCTAAGTGCATGGACTTATACGATTGTTGAATCAAGTTAACTGAAGCATGTGAAGTTAGAGTTTTTAGTTTTGTTTCATACATTTTTTATTGTTCGTTTATTAATGTTCAGATTATTTTCGTTTATTTGATATATAAGTGAAAAAAGTTTGATAAATGCAATTTATAAAAAGAAAACCAAAACGAAAACAATACTTTATAAAATCTATATTTAACAGACGTGGTTGTATGAAACTTATACATCCACGCTATGGAATCTTCAAACAGACAATACGTTGTACTTCTATATATAATTGTGTAGTATTTACTTTATATACATGTGTGATACGTATAGACAATCGTGCCGAGTTCTCTACTGCTGGTTTATTCACCGCAAATCTCTTAATATGCCGACATAAATATTTCTACACACTAGAGCTCTCTTCCACCACCTCTCTCTCTCTCTCACTCTCACTCTCTTGCTGCTCTCTGTTACTATCTGGTTTTGGTCATATACAAACATATATATATTCTCACATACACGCACATGAGTATTTGCATATACGAATATATATACACACACACACACACACACACAGATACATACGAGTAATCGTACGCACGCATACACTCCCTACAGTTCATATATATAATATGTAAATGAAAATATAAATATGTGTATGTGCATATATGTATATATATATATGTATGTATGTATGTATGTATGTATGTATATAAAAGATATGATATATATATATATATATAT
>NC_068996.1:38354469-38360459 GCF_001194135.2 Octopus bimaculoides | reverse complement strand
TATATATATATATATATATGTATGTATGTATATAAGTATATGTATATATGTATATATGCTTGTATATATATATATGTATTATACACATGTATGTATGTATGTATGTATGTATGTATGTATGTATGTATGTATGTATGTATGTATGCATGTATGTGTGTGGATGTGTTATGCGTAGGCACATCGCAATTTCTCCGTGGAAAAGCCAATCTAGCCTTTTAAAATCTAGGAAAATTCATTCCTTTGCTTCAATTCTTTCAAATAACTTAATTATTTGTACATTCAAGCAACAATCACTTCCGCATCGTCAGAAATTTCCATATACCCGTCGTGTAATAAATTTCCTCTCCTCATCTTGTGAAATCATTTATAACATGACTATTAATCTTTGAGGTCGCTAGCCTTGCCAGATCACTGCCGGAAGTCAAGGGCTTTCACAAGGAAGAATTTCTATATTGTTAAATGCCCATCGCCTGCATAAATTTAGAAGAATTTACTCTTGACGTTATTTTCAATGTCGTGGAAACATTTGTTTACGGCAACAATGCATTTACATTGAACTACACTCCAAATTTACAATTAGCACTCCTAATTTACATTGCGCATGTAATTTTCGATTAATGCCGCCTAAAATGCAGTTACTAATTATATTCAGTTCCATTTCCGAGGTGTTTATTAGCGTGTATTTATTGGTTGCTATAGAAATTACTCCTGTGGATTTAGGCACCGTGCGCGGAAGTTTGCTTAACGAGACACTTCACGTAAAGAAAACCCACACGCATAAATGAACACTCGTAAATCATCATACACGCATATCAACATATATATACACACGCACATACATACATACATACATACATACATACATACATACATTACATGTATGCATACATACGAATAATAATTGAGGCATTTAACCGACAGTCTGGATAAGCTAGGGTTTTCAGAATGTGTGATCAACCAAATAACTTGTATATTAAAAATACAATCTGTAAGTGGAACAGTAAAAATATTCAAGACTTTTCTTAAGTTTGAAAAGTAACGTAGTTTCCATTACTTACAATGCAAGCATGGAACTTTGTATCTTGTTAGAAACCTGAAGAATTTAAATAATAAAAAGCAGAAGAGAAACACACACGCACGCACGCACACACGCACGCACGCACGCACGCACACACACACACACACACACACACACACACACACACACACACACACACACACACACACAGACTAAAATGAAACAAATTGTAGCAGCCCAAGATGAAGTGATAAAAACAAACAATTTGAGAGAAAAATATATATGGAGAGAATATGTCTGAAAAAGGTAGAGTCAGCGGATCATGGAACGAGACAGTTTCACACATTGTGAGTGACTGCCCCAAGTTGGCACAGGAAGAATATAAGAAATGGAGGCACAACCAGGCTATAAGAGTTTTACGCTGGAAACTGTGCCAGAAATGGGGATTTGAAGCTGGAAACACATGGTACAATCATGGAGTCGGAAGAGTACTGGAGTCAGAGAAATGTAAGATTTTGTGGGACTTTCTTCTACAAACGGACAAGAAGTTAGAAAATAAAAGACCTGACATTACGATTATAGATAAGGAAAAGCGAAGTTTCTTACTAATTCATACATCATGTCCGTTTGATTCCAGGATCATAAAGAAAGTGAACGAAAAACAAAAAAAAAACAAAAAAACAATCCCACAAAACTTGAAATAAGAAGAATTTGGAGCATACGAACAGTAAAGGTCGTGCCTATAGTAATTGGTGCGTTGAGAAGAGTAGGCCAAGATATAGACAAATGGCTGAAGGAAACTGAAATAGAATGACCGGTAGAGCTCCTACAGAATGTTTGTCTTTTAGGGACAACAAGGATTGAGGAGGGTTCTAAGTACATGAAAGACAGCTGAAAACTTGTGGATACCTAAGGTTACCCGCTATCCACATAAATTCTACCATGAATAAGGCCGAACCTGAGCGAAACCAAACTAAAAATGATAATAATCCTTTCTACTGAAAGTAGAAGGCCTGAAATTTAGGTGAGGGGGCTAGTCGATTAGATCAACACCAATGCTTCACTAGTACTTAATTTATCGACCACGAAAGGATAAAAGCAAAGTCGACTGCGGTAGAATTTGAAATTGGACCATAAAGAGGGACGAAATGCCGCTAAGTATTATGCCCGGCGTGCTAACAATTGTTAATAATAATAAATCTCCGAGGTGCTGCCCCAGCAAGGCCACACTTCAATGACTGAACCAATCAAAAGATGAAAGATATCTAAATGTAAGAAATATATATGGATTCATTTCCGACACTAAAGTTAATAGGTTAAATGCATGTTTTTTGTCATAGGTGTTGGTTCCTCGGTGTATCAAGAGAAACCTAAAAAGATCTTATTGAGATTGTTACCATGAACAAAGTTTTAGCAGCATAAAAAAAATCAGATGTAAGTCTTTATGGGGAGTTGGTAAAGTGGTAAAGAGAAATTCTGAGAGTTTACAGCTCACAAAGTCAAGAGAGTGTAAAATAAGCAAATTATACATTTCGGTTCAAAGGAAACAGTAAGGTTCATTTCAAGTTCTTGTTTTATGTGGAAAATAAAAAAAGAAACAAGAAATATAACTCCATTACGATATATATGTTTACATAAGTATTTATGTATGTAGTATGTATGTGTGTATCTATGCATGTTGTCTGTCTATCTATCTATCTATCTATTTATCTATCTATCTATCTATCTACCTATCTACCTGCCTACCTACATTATCAAACCATATTTTTAATGTATGTGTTATTAATACCGTAGCTATATGCGTTTAGGAACATGCATACATTATATATGCAATGTTAATAAAACTTACGTTATTGAGCTGCTTATAACACAAATTTAAATGTGTTTTTATGTGTGTATATATATTCCTTATGTGTATATATATATTCCTTACCAGCGAGGGAAGGAGAATAAGTTCAAAATAGAATTTGGTATATCTTACTTAACGTGAATATATTATAGAAAGATAAATAACTGGAGTATTCACCACAAGATAGCATCCGTACAAACGTATAGTGCTCAAAAGCACAGAAGTATATCAGTAACAGATGGAAAGCTTCTGCAACGGTGGTGGAATTGTTATATCTAGATTTCTAATTTCTTCAGCGTTATCAGTAACAAGTATCCATTGGCAATCGTGTGCTTGTATCTACGTTAAGCAAGACACACAGAATGCCATATCGATCAGTCGAATGATCCATTCATCGAACCATCCATCCATCCATCTATACATCCATCCATCCATCCATCCATCCATACATACATACATACATACTTTATATATATATATATATATATATATTAATTCTTTAATCCCTCTGCCTCTACCCCATTCCTTTCCCTCCAAGTGACCGGTGTTCGGCCAAGCATGTTCTTTCTTTCTTGGCTTCACTGCCAGACACCAGGCGCCTCATATTCCTGTCGTCTGAATTTCATCTCTGATGTTCATCTATGTTCCTGCCTCAAGGCTTTCACTCCGCACACGCCAGCTCAACTTGATTCGTCTCCATTAATCGAAAGACGTCTGTTGTTATTTTCTTGTTGTTTGTATCTGTAATTAACATTTTCTCTTTTTCTATTTTGTCTTTGTTGTCCAACACATTCGCTTGCTTTCTCCCAAAATATTACATGCTCTTAGCTTAGATTTTTGGGGCCAGTCAGATTTGAACAGTCACAAGTGTAACCGGCCGAGACTGTAAGGATAATCTAGAAACTTGACTGATGAGAGAAGGCCACGAATGGCCTGCACTTGTTTTGTTCGTATCGTCTATCTGTATGGATGTTTTATTGTGCGGTAAGAAGCTTGCTTTCCAACTACGTGGCTCCAGGTTCAGTCCACTGCGTGGAGCCTTGGGCCGACGAAAACCTTGTTAGTGGATTTGATAGACGGAAACTGAAGGAAGCCCGTTGTATATATTTATATATATATAAAAGTATATGTTTGTATGTCTGTGTTTGTCCCCCCCCACCCACCATCGCTTGACAACCGATGTTGGTGTGTGTACGTCCCTGCAACGATTTCGCAAAAGCGACCGACAGAATAAGTACTGAGCTTAGAAAGCAAAAGTCCTGGTGTCACTTTGTTCGACTAAAGGTGGTGCTCCAGCATTGCCGCAGTCAAATGACTGAAACAATTAAAAGAATAAATGAATAAAAGAATATATATATATATACACATAACAATGGTGTTGCCATAGTGTGCAAACCAGCTAGGAAATATTTTATTAAAATCGATTCACAGAAAACTGAGAAATCCTAAATTTCACTACTAAGTTACTACTGTGGTTCTGGGTGTAGATCTATGCGTTTTACAATATGGCTGCAATATATGAACATGTATATATATATATATAGGCAGCCATTTTCAGCTCCTAGAAATTTATAATCGCTATGATTTGCGATACATTATTCAGAATGGAAATTCTTCCTGTATTAATAGACACGTCAGACATATGACTTATTTAGTTCGCATTGAAAGACTCTATGTTGTACTCTGTTAACCACTGAATAAAAATTTGAAGTCTTTCAGATTTATGCTTCATATATAACAGTGTTAACGGGGGAAAAAATTGTACGAATGAAAATCACTGTATATATTCATTCTTTGGCAGTATCAATATGTTGAAATACTGGAATGCTGGAATGTTGGAATGTTGGATTACTGAAATGTTGAACATAAAAAAGGAGTTTTAAAAACCTAGGTTTGATAATGGATTTCACGAAATTGATATTTGTGCAAACATCCATCCATCCATCTATACATACATACATGCATGCATAAACATACACACATACATACACACATACATAAATGCATGGATAAATGTACACGCAACACACACACACATATAAATGGATATGTATATGCACATGTCAGCATGCATGTCTTGTATGTATGTATGTGCGTGCGTGTACATGTATATATATATGTATATGTGAGTGTGTGTGTGTTTATGTGCTCTATGTGTGTGTATGTGAAAGGGAGAGAGAGGAAGTGTGTGTGTGTAAAGTTTATACGTACATATAAATGCATATATGTCGAAATGTAAATCAACAGATAGAGGAATATACACTCACACACATACACAGAAATGCATGTATTATGAAATATGAAATTTGGTAATAATGCTAACCCGCTTTATTATATTCGCAGTGTCCTTTCCTTAACTCATTCAGTCGCGTCTACCACACGACACCCTTCGCCTTATATTACAAGAAAGATGAACACCGCTTGCCTTGTTAAAGGTGGATGGCAGGGCGAATCTCACCATGATTTCGACCGATAGTCTCAGGGGCATCTTACGTTCCATATCGTTCTCGGAAATTCGAACAGAACAATTTATTAAATACATAGATGTGATTCTATCGTCCATGACAGCGATGTTCGTCTCTAAGCTTATCTATCACCACCATGAAAACCTGGAGTTAATCTATCTATCTATCTGTCTGTCTGTCTGTCTGTCTGTCTGTCTGTCTGTCTGTCTAGCTAGCTAGCTAGCTATCTAACCCTATGCTAGATGTGTCGAAACAATGGTAGTAATTATTAAAAACATTCGTATCTTCCATCTTCCGTCACTCATTAACCAGATACTGCAAAAGTGACCGTGCTTTACCAGTAAGCTACCAGGTAGAAACCATTGGTTCTGTTATGTAATATGTGTGTGTGCGTGAAAGTGATATGGAGGAATTTTACTTGTATTTTACATAATAATTTACATATGTGTATACGTGTATACGAACCTGACTAACTTTAATTATATACATACTTATAGACACACATACATATATGCATTGAAAAGTTTTGAGAATATATAAATATGTATATTCCATGACTTATGGTCTCTAAGACGACTCACTCGCATATATGTGTGTGTATGTGTATATATATGTATGTGTGTATGTATATATGGATATATATATATATATATATATA
>NC_068996.1:38352057-38354170 GCF_001194135.2 Octopus bimaculoides | reverse complement strand
ATATATATATATATGAGAATATATCAGAATGTGTCTATGTGTCTGAGATAATATCCGTTTTGGGGTTATGCGATAACATTGTCAAAGCATCATTTCCTCTGTAAATACACAAGTGCTCCACTGATTCTTGCAGTTTTTACATCCTGTGAACTTTTATTACCCGAACACACACACACACAAACACAACCCCCCCCCCACACACACACACACATGAATGCATATTCATACGATACACGTAAACACATAAACAGAAAAAGATGCACCAGGAAATTAATATATACGTAGAAAATAATATACTCACTTATATACATCAGCGTTTGCAGAGTGCCTGTGCATGAGCATTTGTGTATATGAGAGCGCGTAGACATCTACTTACATAAATACATACGTATTACGTCACATAGGATTTGATTCCAAGCCAAACTTAATAGTTGCAACATGATATAGTTTATCTAGGAGTTTCCTTGCTTCATTTTTTATATTCTTTCAGGATAAGTGGGTTTCTTATTTTCTATCTGCAGTTTTTTGTTTCTTTATTTCTCTTTTGTACTCTGTTGCTGTCTAGAGTTCTACTCTCTTTTTATTCTTACAAACAGTTGGATTCGTTAAGCCCGCAACTCCTACTTCGTTTTTAAACTCACAAACTAAATTTCTTGGAAGAAACTTCTCCATTTCTTTCCTTCTCTTTCCTCTTAAAAAGAGTCGCCTTCTGTTTTCGCGTCTATTAAATTTTATCTTTTACTTCTTTCAGATACTGGACTGTGGCCAGGCCAGGGCTCCGCGTTGATGGATTTTAGATAAACAAATCAACCCCAGGACTTAATCATTTATGTTTTTGTAAATCTGATGTTATGTCATTGATCTCTATTGATGAATTGCTAAGTTTCAGGGACATAAACAACATTGGTGAAGAACAAACACAAAAAACACCCTCTCACCCCCACACACGCATATATGACAGGCTTCGATACAATTTCCAACTACCAAACTCACTCCCAAAGCAATAAACATCTCGGGCAATATCATAAGACACTTTACCCAAGGTACCGTGCAGTGGTATTGAACCGGAAACCTCATGGCTGCGAAACTAGCTTCTCAGCTACATAGCCATGCATGCACCTCGATGATTGCTTTTTGGTTTCATTCGCTTCTCTATTAAAAAAAAAATTTTTTTTTAAACCTCTCTCCCACGCGTCCCTCCTTATTTCTTTTTCCTCGTCATCGTCAAGTCTTACATTTTTGCAATTATTTCTATGTTAAGGCGGCGAGAAACTTTAGCACGCCGGGCAAAATGCTTAGCGGTATTTCGTCTGTCTTTGCGCTCTGAGTTCAAATTTTTCCGAGGTCGACTTTGCCTTTCATCCTTTCGGAGTCAATGAATTAAGTACCAGTTGCGTATTGGGGTATTTGCCATTGACAATGGCCTAAGAGTTAGAAACGCCCTATCTGGGAATCCGATAAAAGGAAACACTGGGCGGATATGTTTTTTTCTACATTTACCATAAGGGAGAATGTTTTCTTCACAGTAACTGCAGTGAATTTGACTTTAGAATTTCATACATGTCATAAACATCTTAATCAACTTACAGCTCGCTTATTCCTAAAACTACTTGCGCTCATACTGCTAAATATATATATGTAATTAAGATTCAATTGTTTCTTTTTAAGTTTATTCGACTTCATAAGTAGCAGGATGGAATTCTTTATTTCTCTAACTCTTATGAAATATTAGCTAAAATTTATAATTCAATATCCTGACTGTTGAAAATTTTTATTTTGCAACTGAAGAAGGCGCTGCATTTCAAACTGATGTAATGTTTGCATAGTTCGATTAAATGGAGTGGTTTGAAACGGTCGTATTGCATTAATATTTTGACATTCTTGTTACTTATTTGCTTCTCTTGAGCGCGTGAGTATCGTTAGCGATTTTCTATATCCGTCATCCCTTCTTTGGACTTTTTCTATATTTCTGATGAAGAGCTCCGCTCGAAACGTGAAATCCTCTTTCCTGAGCGTCCAATAACACTGTACTTATTGCACGTCCTCGCATTGTTGTTTTTTCGTGCTTGTTAATGTCTGAATTGACTATATATATATATATATATATATATAT
>NC_068996.1:38346268-38348391 GCF_001194135.2 Octopus bimaculoides | reverse complement strand
ATATATATATATTTATATATATATATATATACAGATATAGGGCAGGGAATCGTCAATTAGTAATAAAATTAATAATTAACAATTTAGCCAATTAGTTCAGTATGAAAAAACCTTTATCGGTAAAACCATTTATAATCATAGAGAAACTTTCAAATTTATCAGAATATTTGGCTGAAGAACGGAATAGAGTAACTTCATACTCTTAACCGTGAAACGTCGTACTCAATTAACTAAAGGCAGGTTTGTTTTTGCTTTTCCCTTCTGTTTTTGTTCTGTGTGTGCCATTAAATATCGCCATCCGTTAGAGAAAAAATTTGTAGTTTAGAATCAGTAGTTCTTTGACTGCTATTTCTAAATTCTCAGTATGTTGGAGAAGCAACTCATGCTAATCCCTGTATTTTATGATTATATATATATATATATATATATATATGTACACACACACGCTCACATACGTATACGTGTATGAGTGCTCAATATCCGTGTATGTGATGTGTGAGCCTCTATTCTCTGACCTTCAAGTTCCAACTTTCTCCTCTCCTTGTCCCTTCCTGTACCTCCTTCCACTCTCTCTCTCTCTCTCTTTCCATTTATCTCACCTCACAATATCACAATATTACAGTGTTAACCTTCACTTCCTCCCCCCATACACCATAATTAATACTTTCCTCCCACCGTTTCCCATTCTTTCGTCTATTCTTCCACCTCTGTGGATACTTCTACATTTCACCACATTAATAGACTCACTCGATGTGTGAAGGCAACTTGGCTGTTTGGGAGAAAACATAAGAATGCCATTACTTCTTCCTCCCATCCCTACCTTTAACCGCCAACCCCCTTATCCTCATCCTTCTTCCTCTTCTTCTTCTTCTTCTTCTTCTTCTTCTTCTTCTTCTTCTTCTTCTTCTTCTTCTTCTCCTTCTTCTTCTTCTTCTTTGTCTCCTTCTTTGTCTCCTTTCTTTTCACTCCTTCTGGTTTTTCTTCTCTCTCTTCTTCTCTTCTCCTCCTTCTTGCTCTCCTTCCCCACTTTACCTTCTCCTCTTCCCCATCCTCCACATCTTTCCCATCCGCGTCTCCTTTCGTTTCTTTCTCCTCTTTCGTCCTTGTCCTGCTGCTACTGCTGCACTCCCTCCTCCTCCACTTCCCCCTCCTCCTCCACTTCCCCCTCCTCCTCCTCCTCCTCCTACTACTACATTTCCTCTCACTCCCACCAACAACAATGACTGTTTCGAGTCCATCAGGGTGCCTAGGCTTGATTGCTCAGTCTTCAAGAAAGAGTAGCTAAACCTTCCTCAAATCGCACATCGCCTTTCCTAGAACGAAAATGTTGGATAACGTGGTCCAACTTCATCAGTGCAGTACGAAAGGGGTACATTAATTTATCGATAACATCGGAAGGATGAAAAGGAACGATAACATTGGAAGTATGTGAACTCGGAATGTAAAGAGCCGTAACTCAATAGTGCCAATCAGTGTCAACCTTTTTGTTCGAAGCTCGAAAACTTTTGCCGACCCCCACTGTGTTCCATGCCACTCCAAAATTGTAGTTCTTAGATTATTCTTGCTGCAATAGTGACAGCATGAAATTTTTTTATCCTCTAGCTCTGATAAAATATTTGAGAAAAATTATATTAACAAATGTATGTATGTATATATATATTTGATTCTCTAAATTTAATACTCAATATTTCATATATTCAATACGACATTCAATACTTCATTTCATTTTACCATTTATATTATATTATATATTCCATATTCTATATCCCACATTAATTTTATATGAATATAAATAAAACCTAAAAGCCAGACAGAGTTGGAACTCTTTTAAATATTATATTCCTCTATACACGATCATACAAAACCCTTTTTTTGTATATATATTTTTTCATTTTGTATATTTATTTTTATTCACATATATATAAACGCCAGAGTTTTAATGGTGGCAGCTGATGAAGGGGATGTTTCTATGTGGCCTGCTTGTTTGTTGCACCTTGTTTACCATTTTTGTCCTTGTTTTTTTGCCACGTCATGTACCCAGTTATGTATCTATATGTACATGTGGATGAACGTATATACATACATGTACATATATATGCATATACTCATATATTGTTTATATA
>NC_068996.1:38344976-38346186 GCF_001194135.2 Octopus bimaculoides | reverse complement strand
TATACATTGAGAATTTACAAAAAAAATACAAAAAAAAATACGGAGACGTGTGTGTAAACAACAAACAGATGTATCAGTTTAACGCTCGGGAAGTGAGAAAGTCTTTTACGTTTCGAGGCTACGCTCTTCGACAGAATGGAACACAGAAATAAACAGGGAGAGAAAAAAAATGTACAGTGGCTGAGGGTTATTAGTATCCAGCAGACCCAAGGTGGCAATTAAGGCTATGCAAGTGCTATGGAAGGACCATAGTTAAACTCTCGGTTCGATAATAATATGAGTGAGGAGTCTAATGTGGGTCTTGTTTCAGCATGCATATATTAAATAAAATAAGACAACAAAGTCAAGGGTATGTGAGATTTTCAGGATATTTATAAAGAGAAAGTTAGTATCACAGCTGTTTCTGATATGTTATGGATATCCCTTCATCAGAAACGGTGTGAGAGAGTTAACTAGAGGGAGATAGTAGAGTTCAATATAAGGAGTTATTTTGGAAAAAGGATGGAAATAAGAATTATAAAGGGAAATGAGAGAGTAAAAGTAAAGACGAAAATATATGTAGGATGTTATAGTTGCAGTTCCATTATCCAATGGAAGTGGTTTGTAGAAATAATTGAAATGCTTCTTGACCGTGGTATGTAAATTCCGAAAGGAGTTCATATTTTGCTATTATAAAGGGAAAGTATGCAGACGTAGGATTTTTATGATATGAATGAAATTTTGAGAATGTAGTGGTAGTATTCAGTAGACAGGGAGAAGAGAATAGATATGTGCTAAAATGAGGAGAATGGTCAAATGGAGTACATGAGGAAAAAAGGAGGAAAGAAAGAAAGAAAGAAAGAAAGAAAGAAAGAAAAGAGGAAAAGACAATGAAAAAGCTGCGTTAGATGGTTGTCAAGATATTATGAAGGGTGGGAGTGGATAAGGGGAGGGATAGGAAGAGATAAGCATGGAAAGAAGGAATATGTGTAAGGAATGAGAGGCGGGACGATATGTTTGAAAATCACTAAGATGGAGGGATGTGTACAGAAAATGTTACAGAGGTAGGGGTTACTAAAGTGAGTAGTAAACCTCAAAAAGGAGACTAACTTTATAAATGTCCTGAAAATCCCACACAGCCTTGGCTTTGTCTCATTTTATCTGAAACACACACACACACACACACACACACACACACACACATATATATATATATATATATATATATATA
>NC_068996.1:38343681-38344739 GCF_001194135.2 Octopus bimaculoides | reverse complement strand
ATATATATATATATAAGAGCAGAAGTGACTGTGCGGTAAGAAGCTTCCTTCCCAACCACATGGTTCTGGGTTCAGTTCCACTGCATGGCATCATGAGTAAGTGTCTTCTATAATTTTGGGTCAACCAAAGCCTTGTGAGTGGATTTGGTAGACGGAAACTAAAAGAAGCCCATCGTATATATATATATATATATATATATGTGTGTGTGTGCGTGTGTGTTTTGTGTTTGTGTTTGTCCACCCAACAATTGCTTGTCAAGCGATATTGGTGTCTTTACATCCCCGTAACTTATCGGATCGGCAAAAGACCGATAGAATAAGGCCTGGGGTCGATTTGCTCGACTCAAGGTGGTGATCCTGCATGGCCGCAGTCAAATGAATGAAACAAATAAAAGAAGACTATATACATACATACATACATACATACATACATACATATATACATACATATATATATAGTCAGTTCGAATCACTCTTTAACCAGACTGATACATATATTTCGGAATGGCTGTCTCTTCTCTGTATCAGATACCAAGAAAGAAACGTTAAGAACCGACGAGACAGCTCCCTCTCTTATATCCCCGTCATCGTACTGTAGTTGGTTGCGTATTGGGAACATGTTATTGCAATATGTTACAAAGAACGAAAATCTGAAGTTGCATAAATGGTGAGATATTTTATAAGTACTCTGAGAGTATGTCTTTTCCTTATTGCTGAACGCTTTAAAATCCAGTACGAAAAATAAATCGAGAAGGCTTTTAAACTTTAAACTATTTTTCGTCTAGTAGAAAAGTCTGACTTCGTAAAATATTGAATTTAGCATAATTTATTTGTCTCTTGTTATGCGGTGCTGACTATTCCAATGAAGGACTATATATATAGCACTACATATATTTACCAACGACTAGAAACTTGAAGAAGTTTATGATGTATAGAAAGAATAATTAAATGTGTATGCTTATACACATTTATCCTTTGGTGTAAATTCCTACTTTTCACATTTGCCCAACTTAATCTAGACGAGGTTATTTCCCTTTTAATAGGTAACCACTGGAGAC
>NC_068996.1:38341212-38343425 GCF_001194135.2 Octopus bimaculoides | reverse complement strand
TATATATATTTATGCGTTTTGTGTGTGTGTTTGTGCGTGTGTGTGTTGTATGTGTGCATGTATGTATCAATATATATACATATGTATATATATATATGTGTGTGTGTGTGTGTGTGTGTGTGTGTGTGTGTGTGTGTGCGTGTGTACGTGTCTTTATGCGAGTGTGTCTGAGGGTTTGCTGTCGACAACAGTAATTATGTTTACATTTTTTATTTATTTTATTTAACACAAGCGATTTGCTTTAAATTGTTCGACAATTTAAACAAAGTAGCAGAGTGAATAAAAACTTAAATAAATATTAAAAAAAAAAATAATTAAAATAAATAAACAGATCAGGCACATCTCTGCTTGTTTCTCTGGCATTATTTCGGCATTTACTAAAGGACACCTTACAATTCATCACATCAGCCCTCCTCCCTCCTTCACACACGATTCTTATTATCTCCCACCGAAACCCTAACACCAGTCAAACATAGCTATCAACACTTCACTCTCTATCATTAACACTGTGACCATTATCCTTGCCATAAAAGAACGCCAGTGTTAAGAGTCCTTTCCTAGCGTTGCCGTCACCGCCATTGCAAAAAGGCGCCTACGACCGTCAGTCAGATGTCGCCTCACCACCACCACTACCAAAGCACCCATACCACGCCACTATTACCACCGTCACATCACAGTCACCGAGCTTATCAACAAGCACCAATTTGGGGCAACTCGCTGGTTGCTCACCCTGTTAGAAATAGCAGCTAGATTTCCCTCAGATCACATGGATGATATTTTCGGAGATAACTGATCTGAGATAAATTTATTTAGAGCCGACGTGGCGGCCACAGTGTAAGTCATTCAAGGTGCTAGAGATCGCTGCCAAATTTCCTCTGTAGGTGCAAGCATGGCTACGTGGTTAAGATGCTCTGTTTGCAGCCACGTGGTGTCGGGTTCGATCCCACACTATGCAGTACCTTGAGCAAGTGTCTTTTACTGTAGCTTCAGATCGACCAATGATTTGTGAGGGAATTGTGTGTGTATGTGTGTGTGTCTGTGTATTGTGTGTGTGTGTGTGTGTGTGTATGTGTATGTGTGTGTATTGTGTGTGTGTATTGTGTTTGTGTGTGTGTGTGTGCCTGTGTATTGTGTGTGTATGTGCGTGTACTGTGTGTGTGTGTGTATATGTGTGTATGCGTGTGTTTGTGTATTGTGTGTGCGTGTGTGTACGCGTGTGTATATATCTATGCGTGTGTATGTGTGCGCGTGTGCATGTTTATATGTATGTGCGTGTTTATATGTGTGTGTGTATGTGTATGTGCGCATGTGTGTGTATCGAGTGTGTCTGTGTGTTTGCGTATTATGTGCGCGCGTGTGTGTGCGTGTGAGTATATATGTGTATGCGTGTGTATGTATGTGTGTATAACTGTGTACATGTATGTGTATGTGTGTATTGTGTGTATGTCTATGTGTGCGTGCGTATGTATATGTGTATTTCCTGAAATCCGCCACCTAATGGCCCCGCTTTTTTTTTTTTTTTTAGTTGTAGTGCACCCGAGCACTGTATACAACAGTTTTATTCATTTACTTGCTTCAGTCATTTGACTGCAGCCATGCTGGAGCACTGCCTTTAGTCGAGCAAATCGACCCCAGGACTTATTCTTTGTAAGCCTAGTACTTATTCTATCGGACACTTTTGCTGAGCAACTAAGTTACAGAGACATAAACACATCAACATCGGTTGTCAAGCAATGGCGAGGGAGGGGGACAAACACTGACATACAAACATATACATATATATACGACGGGCTTCTTTCAGTTTCCGTCTACCACATTCATTCACAAGGCTTTGTTCGGCCCGAGGTTATAGTAGAAGACACGTGCCCAAGGTGCCACGCAGTAGGACTGAACCCGAAACCATGTGGTTGGTAAGCAAGCTAGTGCATAAAGTATACAAGCGGCCCTCAAAAACCTTTCTGTGATTAAAGTGGCCTGCAATGTAATTCGAGTTGGCCAGGCCTGCTCTACGTGGTCACTCGATGTGCTAGAAATAGCAACCAAATCCCCGTTCAACTTATGATTCCAGCCGTGAACTGCCACAACGACCATGACATCGAAAACATAACAACCATCTTTACTAGTACTCTTACTACTACTACGAGTACTCTTACCACCGCCCTATCGTCTTCATGATAACTACCCAATAAATATCAGCATTGCTACCAACAGGG
>NC_068996.1:38338426-38340322 GCF_001194135.2 Octopus bimaculoides | reverse complement strand
TGGTTCATTTTACCGAACCCGAATATCAAGGAACCTTTTTATCCTCATCATTTTTCACCATCTTTCATCTTGATCACCACCACTATCATCATCGTCGTTGTCATCCGCCTCAACATCAACATCAGCGCTACCACTGACAATCCCTTCATCCTCCTCCATCATCATCCTCACCACCACCACCACCACCACAGATATGGATGAAAGTACAGCCTCCCAAATCGCAAATAACTCCAATCAACTTTAAAACGGTGGAATATGGTATTGGCATAATATACATATGGTCCCTACACTGGCTAAAATAGAACGACTTCTCCCAGATTTAAGGAAGACAGTTACGATCGACAAGGTGAATCACAATGACCGTTTTCTGCGCGCAGTTCGTGACAGACGATGCCTTTCTTTTGCTGGGCTCAAATCTCATTTGTGAAACCATGAAAAACGAACCTCCACCACCTATTCTACCTATATGTCTGTGCACACCTTTGAATGCAAAGTATGCCAGAAGGTTTGCTAATCTAACGGAGGCCTCAAAAGACATTTTAAGACCTGCAAAGAGTAGAACTTGTCTGCAGCTCTTGGTGGTCCAATACTAACTGATTATGTACGACTATCATTTTTTTATAACCTATTTTCAAAGTTCAAATTATCAATTAATTTTAAAAAAATGAATTTTTTCAAAGTGCAAAAAATATTTTGAGTAATTTAAAATGTTTAATAGAAGTAACAAGTAATTAGAAATAGAAGTAATAACTTGTAATAATTTTTTTAAAGTTTTAATAAAAGCTAATATATTCTAAATCTAAATATTTTATTTGTAATTCTATCCTTAGCTGCAATATTTTAAGTAAAAATTTTCTTGTTCTGTACTTTACCAGATGTAACAACTTGTCCCGAACTTTTCCAAGTTTAATAACTTGTGCTGTACTTTCCCAGGTTTATAATCTTAAGGATATTATTTCTCTTGTTCACATTTTTACATGTAATACACACACACACACACACACACACACACACACACACACACACAACACATATGAGTTGCTTTGACTCCTATTTCTAGTAATACTGGGGCTGTCTAGCGCCCTTAATAGCTTTAGTGACATATATTTTGCCTTTAGGTTGAAAAATTGCTAACAAGCCACCCTTATTTATAATTTTCACTTTTCCCACCATTTATGAAATCAGCGTATGATTTCTATGGTGATCTAATAAGCTGACAAGGCGAGTTGAGTTTAACCCTAGGCGTCGGTAAGAGCCACTGAATAGCATTAATGCATATGCGATATCACTGGCGGTCTAGCTATGCCCGGTGCTTAGGAAGCTCGCTTCCCTTGTCAGTCATTATCGCAACTATGAGTCGTTTTGACTCTCATTTCCACCAACACCGGTGCTGCCTAGCGCCCTCAGTCACTTTAATCGATGTCATTTTTCATATGTGATGAAGTGGTATTGCAAAATGTGACTTGTGCTTATTAATTTCCATTATGACTTTTATATTATATCAAAATTTCATGCATTTATTTGTTAAGTTAAGGAAGTTACTAAAAATTGAAACTCATCAGTGTCTTTTGGGACACCCTGTATATGATGGACTCGCCCGTCGAAAGCGACGTATCAGCGATCAGCGTTTGCCGATTGACCTGCAGAAATGATTTGTTTATAAATGATCAAATGTTCGTTCTGTACATTCGCTCCATCAAATCGACGGTGCACAGTGTACCACGCGTCAGGTCTTGAAGTGGTCGAAGGGCAACGTGAGTGAGATGAAGTGTTTTGCTTAAGAATACAACGCACCAGCCGGTCTAAGAATTGAAACCAAGATCACTACATCGTGATTGCAATATATTAACACACACAAACTCTCTCTCTCTCTCTCTCTCTCTCTCTCTCTCTCTC
>NC_068996.1:38337085-38338123 GCF_001194135.2 Octopus bimaculoides | reverse complement strand
ATATATATTGAGTTGTCCGGAAAGTTCGTTCCGATTTTTAAAGGAAAGAAAAAGCTCAATAAATACTTGCCATTACCTTTTCAATCAGCCAAATATGAACCATTTTGTTGCACAATGCGTCTCCATCTTTCCTTTAACTTTAAAACACCCTCTTCCAAGAATTGAGGTGGTTTCATGGCAAATAAGTCGAAAGGTAAGCTACTATAAATCGGCATGAACTTTCCGGACAACCCAATATATATACATATGCACATACACACACACACATATTTAGAGAAAGATAATAATGGCTGATTCATCGAGTTACCCAGCGTTTCACGTTCGGAAAGCGCTTAACTTTACTAACGCTTTGTCTGACTCCAGTGACGAGACGCATGTAAAGTTAAGCGCTTTATGGACGTGAAACGCTGAGTATCCCTATGAACCGGCCCTAACTATTTTTCTTTAAATACCCTACTGCCCCATAACTTAGTGTGTGCTGTTTGGGATTTATAATTTACTGACGATATATCCAGAATGTCAGGTGGCTAAATAAATACATTTTCCTCTCATATCTCCCCACTCTTTATTATATACTCGTTATGAGATAATCTCATCGATCAGATCTCCTGGATTTCATTTGCATGGAACTCTGAATTATATTCCTCTATATTAAATTACTATGTGGACTGTTAGCCAAGTCCAGTAGAAGAGATTTCTGTGAAGGCCACACACAATTCTAGAAATCCATTTATTGTACCTCGGGAAGACAGATTTGAAGCTGACTTGGAGTAATGAGAGGATGTAATTGAAGAGGTGGCAACTGGCAACGAATAGACTTAGACAATCACGGCTAGTTGATTGATGCAACAAACGATTAGTTAAAATAGTAAAATAGTTAGCCAAATGACACATATCAAAGAAGTGAAATAGAACCAGCGCGTGTTTATTATTGGCACAATGCATCTCCCGAAACTTAATAAAACAGGGGTTTTTTTATGATGAGGGTTAAACCAAGACAATAATACAGTAATACACTGATCGCGCAAAAGTACCACA
>NC_068996.1:38334620-38336447 GCF_001194135.2 Octopus bimaculoides | reverse complement strand
TATATATATATATATTCTTGTATATATATATATATATATATATATATATATATATATGTATATGCATGTATGTATGTATGTATGCATGTATGTGTGTATATATGTACATGTATATATACATATGTGTGTGTATACATGTATATATACACAGGCGCGTATACATGCAATTTTGTGCCGGTTGAACTATCGCACGTTGCTTGGAAATCTGAACTGCGACAGAGTGTAACATCGGCTTCGATCGATTAAACAAACTCTGCTACATGGATTGAGAAGCCTATCTCCATCGGAATATCCCAAAGTGTGTAGGTTTATGTGTCTGTATGTGCGTATATGTGTGATCATGTGTATATGCGTGTATAACTGAGGATACATATATATGTGTGCGTGTGTGTGTGTGTCTACAGACGCATAAGCTTTCATAGCAGAGACAATGTACATTATAAACGCTAGTTTAAGACCGATAGAGTACTATAGTTATATCAGCGGGAATCGAACCACGTTTTATTTTCTTATTCTCTTACTTTTTCAATCATTTGACTGCGGCCATGCTGGTGCACTGCCTTCAGGGATGTTTAAGTCGAACAAATCGACCCCAAGACAATTTTTTAAAAAGCCTTGTCCTTTTAACAGAAACTTTTGCTCAACCGCTAAGTTATGCAGACGTTAACACACCTACACCGGTTGTCAAGTTCTTTCAGTTTCCGTCTACCAAATTCACTCACAAGGTTTTGGTCAGCCTGAGGCTATAGTAGAAGACACTTGCTCAAGGTGTTTATTGAGCAAGTTGTAAGTGTTTATTGAGCAAAAACACCTAAAGCTCCACGAGACTTCGGCAGGGGATGGTGGCGAACCCTGCTGTACTCTTCCACCACAACTTTCTCTTACTCTTTCTTGTACCTGTATTTCAAAGGGCCAGCCTTATCACACTGTGTCACGCTGAATATCCCTGAGAACTACGTTAAGGGTACACGTGTCTGTCGAGTGCTCAGCCACTTGTACGTTAATTTCACGAGCAGCCTGTTCCGTTGATTGGATCAACAGGAACCCTCGACGTCGTAAGCGACGGAATGCCAACACAAACCTCGGATTACTGCGGAGGTCTATCCTTGCAAAATCGGAAACAAAGGATGTTCCTAAGTAAAGAAAAAATGGTTGAAAACCACCGTTCTATGTTGCACTTTGGAGGAGATTTGGTTCATATTTCTAGCAAGTCTAGTGGCTACGTAATAAGTCATCCGATTGGTTTATAAAGTGAGGTTTTGTAACAGATATGTCGCAGTTAACTACAGCGTCGGTCATTAAGTTGGTAATTAAACACCAATAAGATTAATCATTCTGAAAAACTTTAGCAATTTAATTACAAATCTTAAGACTAGGATTAGTGTTAGAAACTTTTGACACCATATATGTACATATTAATCTTTATTTTCTCCATTAATCTCTTATTTCAACTATTGGCCATTTATTGCATATTAACATGCAAATGTATCTAGACGCAAGCCTAAACTCACACATGCAGACAGATATACAATCTCTTTGTGTGAATTAGGTATGCTCATAATTATAGCGACACATGTATGGATGTGTATGTGTTTGTGTGTGTGTGGGTAATATCGATGCAATTTGATAACTGCGAGGGATTCATATTCATGTGTCAATTCTTGTGTACACCCGTAGCAGTTAATAATTTGCTAAACTGTATTAATTACTCCACTGCATTGGTATGTATGCATGCATGCATATGTGGATGGATGGATGGAAGTGTGTGTGTGTATATATATGTATATATATATATATATATATATATATATATATATATATATATAT
>NC_068996.1:38332585-38333166 GCF_001194135.2 Octopus bimaculoides | reverse complement strand
TATATATATATATATATATATATGTTGTTTGTGTATGTCTTCCCCCCGCCCACCACAACCACCACTTTCGCTTGACAAACAAATAAAAGAGTTAACGTGTATATACTTTTAGACTTCTACGTATGTCCACAAACGTATAGTAAGACACACACTGAGTGTGTGTGCTTATAGATTCGCATATGTGTAAATATATGCATGCGTGTGTGTATTTATGTATATGTATGAATGTGTATACGGATATATGTAGACGTACATATGTGGGAGTTTGTGTATATACATACATAAACACAAACACATACAAACACACACACACATACACACATATATAAATACATACATTTGTAAATACACACACATACACACAGATACACACACGCATAGGAGTGGCTGTGTGGTAAGTAGCTTGCTTACCAAACACATGGTTCCTGGTTTCTTCTCTCTTCCCCTCAAGTTCGTCACATCACAGTGTTCAGTATGCATGTATATTTTTTTCACGTATGGCCTTATAGTCCTTCTTGTTTATATTCACTGCTTCGTTTTCCTGTCGTGTTTTCTGTTCGCCACGATATTCCTCCGCATTT
>NC_068996.1:38331316-38332281 GCF_001194135.2 Octopus bimaculoides | reverse complement strand
TATATATATATATATATATATATATATTTGTTTGTGTGTCAGGATGTGGCACTCATGATCTAGCGATCGTGACTTCAATTCCTAGACCGGGGTGGAGCGGTGTTTTCTTGATCAAAACACTTCAGCTCCAGTTGCTATGCAATCACTTCGACACCTGACACGTGGTACACCATGCACCAGTTCAAACAACATTGATTTGATGGAAAGAGTGAGCTAATGTGCAACACGAACATTTGATCACGATAAGCAAATCATTTGTGCAGGTCGTTTGGCAAAAGCTGAATGCACATACTATGTCTTCGACGAGAGAGTCCACCATCATATATATATATGTTAATAGTAATGGTAAGGCAACAAAAGAATGAATGAGATCTCGATATTATGTAAATAGAGGAATCTATCTGTAATATAATATGTGACAATTATTCGGTTGCCATACAAAGACTCCGAGTTTCGGATGTCGGGGCGGAAAACTGCTCCGGCATCTCGTCAGTTATTGACGCAATCAAAAAATTCTATGAAAATGACCGTTAAACAAAGGGAAATTACGGTCATTTTCATAGCATTTTTTATTGACAAGATGCCGGAGCAGTTTTCCGCCCCAACATCCGAAACTCGGAGTCATATATTATATTACAGATATAAATATATATATATATTGTCAGTTAGTTGTCCATGCATTAGAAACAACACACTCAGTATGAAAAATAGAATGGTTTTATTGTTATTCATTTGATCCATATATTTTTGGCTGTGATTTATAACTGGACACAATGCTACCGTCGGTTTCGCACCGACTGTCGCACAAAGCAAGACTGATGACTGTTTAGACACACCTACATACGCGTACACACACACACAAACATGTCGACAGGTAAACAAATAAAGTAGATATGTAATGTAATATATACATATATATATATATATATATATATACATGCTTATACCTATACGGATGCATGTGT
>NC_068996.1:38329803-38331229 GCF_001194135.2 Octopus bimaculoides | reverse complement strand
TATATATATATATATATATACACATACAGAGACACACCCACACACACGGACACACGCTAATGATATCCAGATTAATGCATAAGAGATTACATACGAGAAAAAGTACATGATAAAAACATAAAATACATCCTGCTATGGAAGTTGAAAAGCAACATAAATCCACAAACACAAACACACACACACACACTCTCTCTCTCCCTCGCTCTTTGTCACTCTCTCTCTCTCCCTCCCCTCTCTCTCTCTCTCTCTCTCTCTCTCTCTCTCTCTCTCTCACACACACACACACACACTCACTCACGTGCACTCAGAGAAGCATTCAAAGATGAACACAAATACTCCAGAGACACAATATCCACGAATACCTAAGAAAATATATGTCTTCAGTTATACGAACTGACGGAGGAATTACATTTTTTTTATATTTTCAATTCAGTCAAACAAACACAAATGAAGACCCACAAGATTACGCTGTAGACAGTTTAATATCACTTTCAGCATCTTGCATTCGCGACTTGATCGTATAACCCTTCGACAAAAGTCATGACGTCTGGAATTTTAAGGAAAGGGGTACGTCGATTATATTGACCCCAAGTGCTCAGCTAGTACTTATTTTATCGACCCTGAAAAGAAGAAAGGTAATGTTGGCCTCGGTGGAATTTGAACTCAGATGGTAAAACAGAACGAGGTGAATCCGTTAAGCATTTTGTCAGACGCTCAAATGATTCTGACAGCTAACCGTCCTGTGACGGGTTCCAGTATTGGGTTTCAAATTTTGACCGAAGGGCAGCAGTATCAAGCTGGAGGTAAGTCAACCAGTGTTCATCTAGTGCTTATTTTATCGACCCAGAAAGGACGAAAGCCAAAGTCAAATTCGGTGGAGTTTTGACTCAGAACATAAAAACGGACGAAATATCGCTAAGCATTTCTCCCGGCTTACTAAAGATTCTTTGCTGCTCTAGGCACAAGGCCCGAAATTCTGGGAGTTGGGGCCAGTCGATTAAATCGACCCAGCACGCAACTGGTACTTAAGTTAACGACTCCGAAAGGATGAAAGGCAAAGTCGAGCTCTGCGGAATTTGAACTCAGAACATAACGACAGACGAAATATCGCTAAGCATTTCGCCCGGCGTGTTAACGTTTCTTATTTCTTTATTGCTCACAAGGGGCTAAACATAGAGGGGACAAACAAGGACGGACAAAGGGATTAAGTCGATGACATCGACCCCAGTGCGTAACCGAGGCAAAGCCGACCTCGGCGGAATTTGAACTCAGAAGGTAAAGACAAACGAAATCTCACTAAGCATTTCGCCCGGCGTGCTAACTTTTCCTCCAGCTCGCCGCCTTATCTAAATCATATAACTATGCGTTGTCTTGTCTACTGGTTAAGACGTTGGGATCCCGATCTTAATGTTATAGGATCGATTCC
>NC_068996.1:38327968-38328774 GCF_001194135.2 Octopus bimaculoides | reverse complement strand
ATATATATATATATATATATATATACTCCATACCAGAATGCAATATAAATATATATATCAAGCAGACATGGATTTACAATAATCTTCCACTGTTTACTCACCACAATCTTTTCAGCATAATTTTTCTGTTTCTTTCATTCATATTTCTGCTTTAATACAGAGAGACACACATCATCATCAATATTGTTTGAATATCCTCTTTTCCACATAGCCATATATCTTACTTACATAGTCTATCATAATACTAAGAACAACAACATACAATTCTTCTTGTTATCGTTGTTGTTGTTGTTGGTCTTTGTTGTAAACAATGGTATGGAATCTATTCAGATGAAATCATCTGGTTTACTAGCGTGATTATGTTTAATGCACGGCTTATGTAGTCGCAGGCATGGTTGTGTGGTTAAGAGACTCGCTTTGTTACCACGTGATTTCGAGATCAGTCCCGCTTCGCGGAAGATTAGGCAGGTGTCTTATATTATAGACCCGAGCTGACCAACAACTGGAGTAACTACGGGAGTCGTAAACTGTGGAAACTTGTCACATATTTTACATAGAAACATACATGTCTTTGTGCATGTGTGTGTGCGTGTGTGTGCATGTGTGTTTGTGTGTGTGTGGGGGGGGTTGTGCATCTCAACTGCTTGACAACACGTAAGCTAGCAGTTCGTCAAAAGATAACGATAAATTAAGTAACAGACTTTAAAATATATCAAAGTACTGCCACCGATTTATTTGCCTGAAACCTTCAAAGTGGTGACCCAACACATACCCACACACGCAAAAAAAACCAAAACACACACAGA
>NC_068996.1:38325072-38327958 GCF_001194135.2 Octopus bimaculoides | reverse complement strand
GGTTGGTGTTGATCTGCATCAGCATACATTGGTTATTTTGTTAAATCGATAAAAACTGTAGTGAACTCGCAGTGGAGAGTGGAAAAAATAACGTTTCGGAGAATGTTCTTCTTCATGGAAAAGTAGATAGGAGAGATACTAATGAGAGACAGCAGAGTTTTACATCCTCTAAATTAGAAAAAAACTGACTGCGACTGAGAATGGAAGCTTCATACGTGAACAGGAAGTGGTTGGAGAGAGAAACAGGAAAAGTAAGATTAAAGGAAAGAGAAATGGAACGAGGAATAGAAGTTCGAGACTAAAGCAAATGGAAAAAAAATAGGTGAAAGATCTTGCTTTGTATCTGAGTTACTTCATTAGGCACCACGTAGAAGTCACACTGTTGATAAAAGCCTTTTATTGATAACGATCTCTCGACTCATATACGACTTAATAATTATATAAATCTTAACAATTATATATCCGCCTTACCTGATTCACCCTTATACATGGTGAAAGGTATGTATATATGTCTATATTCCTCGTCTATAATCAGTTAAAGATTTTTCAAGTTCAACTAAGATTTCAATTATTTAAGGTGCTTAAAATTATTTATTCTCACCGTGGGAGAGTGTAGAAAACTTACTGCACTAAGTTACATTTATATATAATGAGAATTTACAAAAAAAAAAAAAGACTTAGACGAAGTCGGGTGTGTAAACAGCAAACAGATGTATTCGTTTAACGCTCAGGAACTGAGAAAGTCCTTTACGTTTCGAGCCTACGCTCTTCGACAGAAAGGAACGCAGAGATAAATAGGGAAAGAAAAAAAACTAGTAAATACATTTATATATACATATTCTACAGTTAGGTTTGATTAGTGAACCGAAGAAAAAACGTTTTGACCAGCATGTAATTGTATTGAGAAGATAAAAACTGCCCATTTGTTTCTATAACCAGTATGTTCTTACGACAAATATTCCACTGCCAGAGAAAGTTAATTATAGAGAGTATACTCATAGTTCTTATAGAATTCCAAATGCCACAGTAACCACACCATCTGCGACTCGTAGCAATGAAAAAGAAAAAAAAAAAGATTAAGCTAATATATAAGCTATATCTCAGTTAATAAATGTCCCTCTCGTCCTTAAGTAACTAGGAAACATTTTACTGGTTTTCTGGTCACCACGTGTATAGTTTTTCGGTTAAATTTAGCAACTTACAGAGCAGACATTTTAATTAATTCTTTCTGATTTTTATTGCATTAAACATACGAGGGAAAGGCGACAGATCTATCTCTGCTCAACATTATTAGATAATACTATAATATTAATACCTGTAACTAACATTTAAATGTAATGAAGCTTGCTTAATTACCTGCACTGATGAAGTAAGTATACATCGGCATCTTAGCAGTGGAATTGCAATGCGTATTTATTAGCTAGAGGCTTAATCATATCCAGTTGGCCATATAGCTTCTAGATGTTTGCTTTCGATAATTAATAAATGTTAAAACATTTAAGCTAATCGAATGATCTACAGCATTCTCGCGGGTGGGAGGAATAGATGTGACATTACGTTCCTCATATAATTAATTCTCTGCTCAATATTATTACATTGATGCAAACATGGAAGATTATTAGTGGCGAGAGGAAACATATTTGATTTTCTGGAAGGAATTTATACTTAGATAAAGATTCAATCTCCACAACACAGTCACATAATTTAATTTCAGCTTTTCACTTAATTGACTTTTAGCGACGACGCAGGCCACTGATAAATTCTTTTCGAATTGAAGTCGTTTGTAAAGGAAAAAAAAAATCAATAAATATTATCAGAGAATGATATGCTCAGTCATTGAGTGACTAGACTAATGTATCAGCACTCGTAACTTTCAAGTCAAAAGTTAGTATATGTTAGCGAGATATAAATCTTATATCTATAACTAAGCAAAACAAAACTTCTCCGATAAAGAGTTTCCAGCTAAAACATTAAAGATTTCTCCTCTCCATGGAACATTAGCTTAGCTCAATATTACCTATATAGTAAATACATTGTCGCTAACATCAGGCCATTCCAAGTCTATTCGAATTAAATTAAATATATATCATGATGTAAATGTATGTTGTATAGGCGTTTGGTCGAACTGCCGTTTTCAAAGAACTAGAAATGATGTAAACACTTTTCGAAATGACATGGTGATTCTAATTAAGATAAAGTGTGTTTTAAGTAACTGAAATTAGTTTTAATGGAAGAACTTAGGGAATTAATTAAAGTGACTGTGATGCAGTTTGCTTACTTCTGGCGAAAATGGAGACACACGAGAAAATGAATAAAAACATATCTTCTCTTGTTACGACTTTAGTCCGTACAAATAGATGTAACTATGTATGAAAGTACACACGCGCGCGCGCATGTACACACATGCATACATGCATACACACACATACAGAGAGACACATACACACACTCACACGCACGCACATATATATATAATAATTTTTTATATATATTATCGATGAAGAACGCAGGAGAACTCTCAAACAACTACAGAGTTCGAATCTCCGCAGCGGCTTGCTGGTTTTCTTTCTATAAAGGTATTTTACTCGTTCCCATAAACTCTTTCCACAGTTATTCCCCTTCGTTCGAGATTTTTTCCTTCATTTCTAAAATACCACTTACAAGGAGCTTCAATATTTGCACACACACACACACACACATCTTTTATCTTTTACTTCTGTGGCTGTGTGGTAAGTAGCTTGCTTACGAACCACATGGTTCCGAGTTCAGTCCCACTGCGTGGTACCTTGGGCAAGTGTCTTCTACTTCGACCAAAGCCTTGTGAGTTGATTTGATAGACGGAAACTGAAAGAAACCTGTCGTATATATGTATATGTATGTATATAT
>NC_068996.1:38323687-38324966 GCF_001194135.2 Octopus bimaculoides | reverse complement strand
TGTGTGTGTTTGTCCCCCCCCCAACATCGCTTGACAACAGATGCTGGTGAGGTTACGTCCCCGTAACTTAGCAGTTCGGCAAAACGAGACCGATAGAATAAGTACTAGGCTTACAAAGAATAAGTCCTGGGGTCGATTTGCTCGACTAATGGCGGTGCTCCAGCATGGCAGCAGTCAAATGACTGAAGCAAGTAAAAGAGTAGAAGAGTATTCATTAGAATATAGTCATGCTGGGACATCGTCTTAAAGGCTTTAGACCAATGGTTCTCAACCAGGGTTCGTATGGCCCCTAAGGACCTACATACAATTTTTGGGAGGTGGGGGTCCATGTAACAAAATAATAAATTGAGGATCCACAATTGTATTCCCCACCCCGCGAAAATTGTTTGCTTTAGACGTATGTATTGGTATGTATTGCAAGAAATTTCATTCTTCAATATTTTACATTGTTCAACCCACACAAGTGAATGTGTGAAAAACAAAATAGGAATTTTGAAAGAAGTTTGTAAATTACATATTTTACTTGTTCATCTCTCTTTCTAATATATCAAGTCATCCCATAAGTATTTTCCGTATGTGTGTGTATGTGTTTATGCGAATGTGTGTCTGTGTTTGTTTCTGTCCACCAGTCTTGACAACCAATGTTGGCTAGTTTACGATCCAGTAACTTAGCGGTTCGGTAAAAGATACCAATAGAATTAGAGTAAGCACCAGACTTCAACGAAATCTTAGTACTGGCTTCTGTTTGTTTGACTAAAACCAATTCAAGGGAGTGCCCAAGCATGGCCGTAGTAAAACATCTGAAACAGTCAAAGATGAAAGATAAAAAGGACACCTGACAAGACGTAATAATAGAGATCAAAGTAAAGAAACAGTGCTGACTAATAGAAACTGGTCGTCCAGCACACGTTAACATAATGTTTAAGATAAAAGAATACGAACAAATCAAGGCTGGACTAATATGAAATCGTCAGATACTAAGGACAGACTATTATTTTTATTTGACCACGTGATTATTGGGCATATGGTCGTGTAATTAACTGGCTCGGTACCAATCCTCAGTTGAAGCGAGAATTCACAAAACCAGTAAAGACATGGTAATTTATAGAAAATTACTGTTGTAGTCAATTTAATAGAAATGTGAAATGATGTTGAACATCAAACATCATACACAGATGTATAGTTTCTATAATGTACAATTCCATCAGCATACACATACTAATATATGTATGCGTACATGAATGAAAGCATATATATATATATATACATATATATATAT
>NC_068996.1:38317431-38322863 GCF_001194135.2 Octopus bimaculoides | reverse complement strand
TATATATATATATATATATATATGGAGAAAAGAAGTGTATTCCCAGAGAGGAAAGGAATTTGTTTTGGCAGCTGAAAATGCACCTGAGCATTAAAACGGCAGACCGATTTTGTAACAGATTTAAGATATATAACCGGTTTTGACAATGTTTTTGTTTATCAAAGGTGCATATTAAACAAAAATGGTTTTAGGAGCGGTTAAATTTACAAGGGTAAAAACGGAAAAATATACTTAAAAGATCAAATGTTCATAAAATTTCCAATATTAAAAGAGTTTCGCTAAGGAAAGCGGTAATATAAGTTTAAATGTTCGAGGAATTTCTTTATAGTCATGCGTGATTGAAAGGCTATGAATAAGCGCCTTCGCTTGGTAATTATAGCGTCAATAAGTATGGAATACCTACTCTCGCACGTTGACAAAGAAAATACTTTAATAATCGTTTATGAATTTGTGTTGTAAGATTCCTGATGTGAAACCGTGTATTGAGACATATTGTATTTCGGAATACTCTTTAACTCTTGTATCTGTTTCAGTCATTTGACTGCGGTCATGCTTGAGCACCGCCTTTAGTCGAACAAATCAACCCCAGAATTTTTTCTTTGTAAGCCTAGTACTTATTCTATCGGTTTCGTTTTGACGAACCGCTAGGTGACGGGGACGTAAACGCACCAGCATCGGTTGTCAAGCGATAGTCGGGAGGGGGAGACAAGCACAGACACACACACATACACACACACACAACAGGCTTCTTTCAGTTTCCGTCAACCAAATCCACTCACAAGGCTTTGGTCGGCTCGAAGCTATAATAGAAGACACTTGCCCAAGGTGCCACGCAGTGGGACTGAACCTGGAACCATGTGGTTGGTAAGCAAGCTACTCACCACACAGCCACTCCTGCACCTATATGATCATTTTTTTCTTTTGCCAAATAAACACACGCACTATATATTAGTTCCTGTCCAGAAATCTTTCGTCACGCATCTGTGACCTCTTCAGTGACACTTTCCGTCCTCGTGTGTACTCCTGTTCTGCATACTCCATTCTGTTCTTCTATAATCGTTTTTGCTGTTATTGTTATTGTGGTTGTTAACTACTACTACTACTACTACTACTACTACTACTACTACTACTACTACTACTACCACCAATACTGCTGCTGCTGCCACTACAACTACTGTTAATAGTACTCCTACTACTGCTGCTGCTGCAGCTACCACCACCACCACCACCACCACTACTACCACCACTACTACTACTACAGCTGTTGCTGCATATACTACTACTACTATTACCACCACCACCACCACCACTACTACTACTACTACTACTACTACTACTACTAGTGCTGTTGCTGCCTCTACTACTACTGCTGCTACTACTACTACCACTATTGCTGCTGTTCATGCTGGTCTTCCAACCACTATTACAACTACTACTATAAAATCTACCACGACTATCACTACTAATTCCACCATTACTGACACAACTGCTACTGCAACAGCTAGAACAACAAGAACTACTACTACCATTACTACTACAACTACAAATGCTATTGCCCCGAAGCTAAAGAACTGCGACTACTTTTGATTTTTGGAATGAAGCATCATTTTCTTCTGATTCGGACTCTTGTTTCTTAGAATAGTTATTTATATCACAATTCAGGCATTATGACATAATATCCGTAGCATGGTAACACAATCTTTTGTACATTTAATGCCATTACAATTTTTCATTGATGTTGCACATCACAGCAGACGATTTGCTTTCTTGCAGAAAACGACAGAGATATCTTTACGTTTCATGTACGACAAAAGCAACTGAGTTTGTTAAGGTTTGATGGTGTATCCAACACTGTTTGTTTCACACGCTACGCTGTTATAAACGAATGTATATATATATATAGTATATATCGTCTGTGGTACATTGTTTAGTGGAACTTGTTTAATAGATCACAGACTAAGATATACCATTAATGCAGAAAACTAGTAATGTTTAAACTTTTTCTATGTAGCATTTACCATTGGCTTTACAACGTAATTTAATTGTTCTTTAGGTTATAAGATTACTTCCGGATCATCTTTCAAACAATTGTAGGAGATAACACACCAGTAAAAAGACTGTCTGGATATTTGTGGTGACATCTAAAGTTAAAGTTATTGCTTAGAAGAAAAACATTCAGAGATAGTTTTCTCATTTTGTTTTCTTCATTGCAAATGGAAGGCAATCTTACTATTACGTTAGTTAATTCTAAATAAATCAATCTTAATTATGGCTATTGTGATGTTGTAACAGTCGCCTATGTAACCTACTTAATGTATGCACATTGCTGATGGGTCTATTACTGCGGTGTTTAGCATGCAATAAAACATCTGGCGTCCTAGTGAGACGCTGCTGTGACGAATTTTCCTCTCCCTCCTTTATCTAAATTTTTAATATGCTACAAATACTGCAGAAATTGAAAATAATATAAAAAAATATTAAATATGTATATTCTGTAGTCTTCTTCCTTAGTCTTCTATACAAAATTCAAGCTTCTAATACCACCATGGTTGATCGAGAAGTGAATATTTCCCATGCAACAACTGCTGTCAGGGTGCACCACGTGCACATCAACATTCACACCGCTATGTATCCATGAACATGAGATCCTCTATGAAACTGCTTTATTAGCATAAACCAGGGATGAGGAACAGTTGTAGTACTTCTATGACTAATAATTTTCTCTCTCTACAACCGTTAGTGTTGCCATTGGGATCTCAGGTTTTTTCGGACCCTACTCAGCTGATTTCCTCCGTAAAATCGGGATAACTGCGGCCCGTCTAAGAAATGAGTCCTCTGAAGTGGGGGTGGTTATTGCAGCGAGTGTTGCTGGTCATTTTCCGAGTCAATGCCTTCGCAATCTTGTCCGCGAGGCGCGGCTAAATACGCCATGCGTTTTGGGGTGTACAACCCTTCATTTCCTCCAACCGATTCTGCTCCTGCTTAATTCGCCTCCCCCTTTCTAACTTTCTGTTTTCTTAGTGAGGTAGTTATGGGGCATTTATCATAATAATTTAATCTTTTATACGTTTAATGTTTTGTTTTCTTCTTTTTTTCCTGTAAAAATATGTTGCTAATAAAATGAGGTCTTTAGAAATCAAAAGGAGACTACCATTGTTGTAGTTTATGATGCTGTTGATACTATTGGCGTTTATTCTGTTGCTATCACAAGCAAAATGAGTAACAGGCTACAGAGATAAGATATCAGTTATTCAGACTGCGAGTTCGTGTCCTAATTTTTAACAGAATGATATTCATTCTTAGGTTTAAAAGGCGGCAAACTGGCAGAACCGTTAACGTGCCGGGCAAAATGTTTAGCGGCATTTTGTCCGTCTTTACGTTTAGAGTTCAAATTCCACCGAAGTCAACTTTGTCTTTCATCCTTTCGGGATCGTAAAAGGCAGACCAGTTGAACACTTGGGTCGATGTAATCGACTTATGCTCTCCTCGATCTTGCTGGCCTTGTGCCAATATTTCAAATCAATATTTATTCTTAGTCTTTATAAAAATATGCTGTTGTCTTAGGATTTAATATCTAGAATAATTTTGCATCAATATGAAAAGTATTTTGTGTAAAAGTCTCTTCTGCGTCCAGACGTAAACATATAACGTACGTCTGTCAATGGTCCTAGGTCTCATAAGGCCGGAGTTTAGTTTGGTTTCAATGGCATGTAATCAACTGAGAATACAACACTCGCTACTGGACGGGACATCGGTCAGTTACAGGGTTAACTTTCTAGCTGTGGGTTGAACTCATTTATAGCCGAGTCGACTGGGGCAATGTGAAATGAAGTGTACTACTTAAGAACACAAAGCATCGCCTAGTTTGGGAATCGAAATCACGATTGAGCGATCTTGAATGAAGCACTCAAGAAGAAGGATGTTTAATGAAGACGAGTACTAGGCGACTTGTCTTCAAAACGTTTAAATGCATCTGAAGTGATTATCTAAAACTCAGGGTTGAATTCTGACTACACAGTCGGGATAACGAGAAATCACGAAGAAAAATCTATGCTAGTCTCCGGTGTTATCTTTTAGTTCTTACTTGTCTGAGTCATTGTGCTGCAACTATGCCGGAGCACCGCCCAGAGGGGTTTAGTCGAACAAATTGTCAAATCAATCCCTATCTTTAAAGTCAGTTATATTTTCTATCGTTCTCTTTTGCTGATTCGCCAGTTTACAGAGATGTAAACACACCATCACCGGTCTTCGTTAGGACATTAATTTTCTGCAGTTCTCTCCTTTTTTTTTTCCTGATAGCCGTCCATCTGCATCTGTAATGAACTCATGCTGCTGTCCACTTACACTGTAATGAACTCCGAGAGCTTGTAGTTACCATACTTTCAGTGACCTTCCCCCATACAATATCATACGTCACTTCACAAAAAATAGGTTTCTACCGATTTTATTCCAAGTTTTATTGCATGACACCGGCACCCATTACGGAACGTACCCCACAGTATATTTTTCTTTGAAAGACCTTCAAAATATTTGTCTCATTTACACAGGAAAATCTCCAGAATATGTCTATGCTCGATTGGGGTTCGTTTCTTTTTTCGCCTTGGATCGTCGTTCATTTCTTATATTTTGACACAAGGACAACATTGTTTTAGAAAATTCAAGCCTTTGAGATATTGAGATATTTGAACAAAATAAAAGGAAGGAAAGAAAGACAGAAAGAAAGAAAGCGGGAAAGACCCAAAGAGAGGGAAGAGAAAACGTTTGGAAAAGAAACAAAAATAAAATGAGTGGTTGTAGGATTAATGTCTTTGAGCGATCTTTGTATAAACAAATAATTTCTACTTGTGTAAATCCGGATACTAGTATCATTCAAGCCTCCTAGATTTTCTTATCTGATAAAATAATAAATGTGATTTACTTACAGTATTCCTGTTGTATATAGTGCGACAAACAGACAGACAGTCAATTCTCACACGTTCGTAGTCTTAGTTTTAATTTCCTCTTCCGTTTTTATTTGCTGTATGAAAGCGAAGGCGTTGATGTTTTGCTGTGTCTGTACTTTATATTGTTACAGTCATGTCTGTCTTTACGTCGTAAAACTTTATTCATTTTTATAAGATATATTTATTGACAGGAATATTTCACACCTTTCTTTAGATATTGTCAATTTATACGATAAGACTTTCAGAAAATATCTGTTGAATTTATTTCAGATACTTAATTGTTTTCTTCTAATTTAAGAAGACATTTCAGACATTACTTTTTTCATTTTATACCATTTTCTACATATAATCCATACTTTTATTGAAACTTCCATTCATTCATTCATTCATTCATTCATTCTTCTTCTTCTTCTTCTTCTTCTTCTTCTTCTTCTTCTTCTTCTTCTTCTTCTTCTTCTTCTTCTTCTTCTTCTTCTTCTTCTTCTTCTT
>NC_068996.1:38313497-38314500 GCF_001194135.2 Octopus bimaculoides | reverse complement strand
GTCTCTAGCTAATCGTTGAGAGGACGTTGGCGTTGCCTTGGCGGAGATTTGCACATCTGAGAGCTCGGGTTATAATAATAATAATAATAATAATTATGATTATTATTATTATTATTATTATTATTATTATTATTATTATTATTATTATTATTGCCTTTGCTCAGCTTCTAACGCTGGAGATGTACTACAGTGTCAGCCATTCACTCCCAGTGAACTAAGCTAACACCTCTTATTTTTCGAGCACCTTCCGTAGTATTCGAGCGGTTCCAAGCAGTGCTGTTTTCTGCAAGTGCTCCACCCTTATTGCAGTCCCTATTTGTTCCACGTACTTCTCGAGATTTTTGTTCACTGTTCCCAGGGCTCCGACAACTATTAGTACTACTGCTATCTTTTTCATCGGCCACAACTGCTTACCTTCCCAAGCTAACTTGTCATATCTCTCGTCTTTTCTTTCTTCCTTATCGCATACCTTGTTGTCTGCTGGGTATGCTATGTCTATGATCCAGCATAGTTTTTCTTTCTCAATTATTATTATTATTATTATTATTATTATTATTATTATTATTATTATTATTAGTAGTAGTAGTAGTAGTAGTAGTAGTAGTAGTAGTAGTAGTAGTAGTAGTATCCTCCGCAGCACATCGTCTGTGTGTGTGCGCGCATGCTCTGTTTTCCTCTTCTAATCAATAGGTTTCCAAAGAGTCTTTTTTTTGGGGTCCATCTCTTTATGTCGTTCTTCGTTTCCATCTACGTTATTCATTTCTTGTTCAAGTAAATAGGATATGTCTACAATAAACCTTGTAGCCATATCTCTTTTCAGCAACCACTGCCAATAATAACAACACCCATCTCTTTAACAACAACAACAACAACAGGAACAGCAAAAACCAACAACGATGACAAAAATACTATTACTACCACCACCATCACCACTATTACCACCTATCTATCTATATATCTATCTGTCTGTCTCGCTCTCTCTGTAGTATATATATATATATAT
>NC_068996.1:38310021-38312891 GCF_001194135.2 Octopus bimaculoides | reverse complement strand
AAACGAGATGACATTGACTTCCTGTCCCATCTCCATCATCCTACCAACACTACTACCACCATCACCATAACCAACACAACCTCCACCACCACTACCACCACCACTACTATACCACTACCACCTCCTCCTCACCCTATCTTCTCCACGATCACCACCAAGACCACGACCTCCACCACCACCATTATCAGAAACATCAATATGAAGTGAAATACCACCAACGCTATCTGTACTCCCATTGGCACCCGTTTCACCCTTTGCTCGTATCCGGAGGCATCACACGTTTCTTCCAGACCCATATTCGACACTTGTCCCCTTTCCTTTACGAGTGAGACAACCCTATCAATTTACCCACGCATCCACCCAACTCTCATTTCATCTTGTGACCATAGGATCAACAAGAAGCATATTTCCGTTGGTCTGTTCTTTGTTACAAAGAAACTTCACGAAAGTGTCTGGACAGCGTAAGTTTGAAATAGATTCTCAGCGACGCCGTAATTTTATCCAACGTATCATTAGCATTTTCAAAGAGGAAAAAACAAGAAGAAAGAAAATGGTAGGGGAGAGAAAAAAAAACAAGAAGGAAAACTTCATCAAACAGGTGCAGGCACGGTTGTGTAGTTGGGTAAGAAGCGCCTTTCCTAACCGCTTGATTTCGGGTTCAGTCTTACAGCGCGTCTCCCTGGGTGAATGCTTCCTACTATAGTCGTGGGTCGATCAACGCCTTGTGAATGGATTTAGGAGACTGAAACTGTATGAAAACCTGTAATAGATACGCGCGCGCACGCGCACACACACATACACACATACACACATACACACACGTGGTATTTATCTCGTTTCGATTATTTCTTTTATCTCTTGTACTTGTTTCAGCCATTGGGCAGCGGTCATGCTGGGGCAATGCTTCGAAGTGTTTTAATCGAACAGATCGACCCAAGTCAGGTATTGTTTCTATCATCCACTTTCACCGAAGTTATGGGGATGTAAGAAAACTAACACCGGTTGTCAAACGGTATGGGGATATAAATACACACACACAAATGCTATTATAAACATAAATGAACATTAGTGTCCCCAGTATGCCCTCTCAAGCTGAAACTAGTAAGAAGAAAACAAGTATTTACGACAGGCTTCCACATAAGGCGTAGGAGTGTCTGTGTGGTAAGTAGCTTGCTTACCAGCCACATCGTTCCGGGTTCAGTCCCACTACGTGGCACCTTGGGCAAGTGTCTTCTACTATAGCCTTAGGCAGACCAAACACTTGTGGGTGGATTTGGTAGACGGAAACTGAAAGAAGCCCGTCGTATATATGTATATATGTATGTGTGTATATGGTCGTGCGTCTGTGTTTGTTCCCCCCAACATCGCTTGACGACCGATGCTGGTGTCTTTATGTCCCCGTAACGTAGCGGTTCGGAAAAAGAGACCGATAGAATAAGTACTAGGCTTAGAAAGAATAAGTCCTAGGGTCGATTTGCCCGACTCAAGGTGGTGCTCCAGCATGGCCGCAGTCAAATGACTCAAGCAAGTAAATTAGTAAAAGAGCAAAAGAGATAGTTTCTGTTCACCAAATTTACTCACAAAGCATTCTTCGGCCTAGGACAGTGGTTGAAGACATTTGGCCAAAGTACCACAGAGTACCACATGGCTGCAACTTGAACCTCTCCGCTTAGCCACACAGCCCTACATGTGCCTGTTGGTCACTGAAAACTAGCTGTTTTTCCTTGAAGAAAACTTATTCAAAGATAGTGCCGGCGACATGTGTGTGTGTGTGTGCGCGCGCACGCGTGTGATATGTGTATAATGAGCGTGTATGAGAAGGCTCGTGGCCAAGTGATTAGGGGTGTTAGACTCATGATCGCAAGATTGTGAATTCGATTCCCTGCGGCACGTTGTTCCCTGGAGCAAGCTACTTTATTTCACATTGCTCCAGATAACTCAGCTGGCAGAAATGAGCTGTACCTGTAATTCAATGGGCCAGTCAGGTCCCATTTTGTGTCACGCTGAATATCCTTGGGAATTACGTTACGGGTAGGCTGTTCCGTTGATTGGATCAACTGAAGCCCACAACATCGTAACTGACGGAGAGAAGGCCATGCGCGCGCGCGTGTGCACGTATGCATGTCATGGTGTCTGTATGTCCCCATAACTGGCAATTCGGTAAAAGAAACCGATGGAAGAAGTTTAAAGTTTAAGATTAAATACTGATGTTGATCTTTTGTTTTGGTTTGACTGAACCCTTCACTGCGGTGCCCCAGCTTGGCCGCAGTCCAAAGACTGAAACCAGTAAAAGATAAAAGATAAGAAGTTATTAAAATATGAAACCCTCCCTCGCCCACCACCATTCTTTTTCTTCCATTTAATCACTGGCAGAAGTAACCGAAACCTTTTGGCAGCCAAGGAATGTGGAATGAAAAATAGGATTTCTGTCAAAATAAATAACTAAATAGATAAATGAAATCAAGTACAAACGATTTCCTTTTTCTATCAGGGAGAGTAAAAAAAAAAAAAAAGATGAGGAACTAACTTCTTGATTATTTCTGAAAAATAGTGGATTTCTTTCCCCACCACCGCGGCACCATCTTTGAAAAGGTTTTCGTCAAGAAAAAAAGTATTAGTTTTCAATGACCAATAGGTATAGGTATGGCTGTGTGGCGAAGCAGAGAGGTTCAATTTGCAGCCAAGTGGCTTCAAGTTCAATCCCACTGTGCGGTACTTTGGCCAAGTGTATCTTGTACTACAGTCGTAGACCGATAAATGCTTTGTGACTAAATTTTAGTGAACGGAAGTATATAGTAGACTGTCGTAAATCCTTGTCTTTTTTCTTCTTACTAGTTTCAGCTTGAGAGCTATGGCCATGCGGGGGGGGG
>NC_068996.1:38308989-38309980 GCF_001194135.2 Octopus bimaculoides | reverse complement strand
AAAAAAAAAAAAAAAAAGATGAGGAACTAACTTCTTGATTATTTCTGAAAAATAGTGGATTTCTTTCCCCACCACCGCGGCACCATCTTTGAAAAGGTTTTCGTCAAGAAAAAAAGTATTAGTTTTCAATGACCAATAGGTATAGGTATGGCTGTGTGGCGAAGCAGAGAGGTTCAATTTGCAGCCAAGTGGCTTCAAGTTCAATCCCACTGTGCGGTACTTTGGCCAAGTGTATCTTGTACTACAGTCGTAGACCGATAAATGCTTTGTGACTAAATTTTAGTGAACGGAAGTATATAGTAGACTGTCGTAAATCCTTGTCTTTTTTCTTCTTACTAGTTTCAGCTTGAGAGCTATGGCCATGCGGGGGGGGGGGCACTGCTGTACATTTATGTTTATAACAGAGATTTGTGTATGTGTGTCTTTATCTTCCCATAGTGTTTGACAACTGGTATTCGTTTGTTTACATCCCCATAACTTAACAGTTCGCTGAAAGAAAATGATAGAAATAGTAACTGACTTAGGTCGATCTGTTCGGTTAAGACACTTCGAAGTGGTGCCCCAGCATGACCGCTGCCTAATGACTGAAGCAAGTACAAGCGATGGAAGAAATAAACGAAACGAGTTATATACCACAGAGTGTGTGATAAATACCGCGTGTGTTTGTGCGTGCCTGTGTGTATGTGTGTACGTGTGCGTATGTGTGTGTGTGGGCGTTTATCTTCCCATACCGTTTGATAACCGGTATTAGTCTACTCTTTTATTCTTTTACTTGTTTCAGTCATTTGACTGCGGCCACGCTGGAGCACCGCCTTTAGTTGAGCAAATCGACCCCAGGACTTATTTTTTGTAAGCCTAGTACTTATTTTATCGGTGACTTTTGCCGAACCGGTAAGTTACGGGGACCATCGGTTGTCAAGCTATGTTGGGCGACAAACACAGACATACAAACATATGCACACACACACACACACACACACACATATATATA
>NC_068996.1:38304566-38308730 GCF_001194135.2 Octopus bimaculoides | reverse complement strand
TATATATGTATATATATATATATATACGACCGGCTTCTTTCAGTTTCCGTCTAACAAATCCACTCACAAGGCTTTGGTCGGCCCGAGGCTATAGTAGAAGACACTTGCCCAAGGTGCCACGCAGTGGGAATGAACCCGGAACCATGTGGTTGGTAAGCAAGTTACTTACCCCACAGCCACTCCTGCGCCTATGCTTGCTTAATTCCCCATAACTTAAGAGTTCGGTGAAAGAAATTGGTAGAAACAGTACCCCACTTGGGTTGAGGTATTCGATTAAGACACTTCGAAGTGGTGCCCCAGCATGACCGCTGCCCAATGGCTGAAGCAAGTACAAACGATGGAAGAAATAAACGAAACCAGATAAATACCACAAAGTTCACTGATATTTAATCAAATGTCGTTTATTTCCTTTTTACTTTAAATATATCTTTTAAGCTGCCAAACTTTATGCTTTACGTGAATACTTCATTGTCAAGCTTTCTTGTTAAAAAGTGGAAGGTGTTAAAGTTTTTATTAGAGTATGCCACAAAAAATCATGAAACTTAGTTATATAGTTTGCATGATGTCAATGATTCGGCAGGGAGCTTGTTGACAGAACGGTAAACTTATATTGCTTTCTTATCACTTTAAGTTGTGTGTATTTTATCGTTTTAGATTGACGTCTCTGCGTGAAGTCTTTTAAGTTAAAGAAACCTTCTTTTCATACTTTGTAAAGGAACCGATTCAAAATTCATAGCTTCCAGATGTTGGGGGTACAGGGTGAATAGAGGACTGCCCTAATGGTGCAACTGTACTGTAAAACTGTGCAATAACTTATCTTCAGTAACGCTTATATATATTTTCTGTTTTTCTTTCTCTCTAAAGCTTAAATAATATGCTTTAAATAGAACAGACGTTGTGTGACAGAATAATTAAGAATGAACTGGCTGTAATCTTAGATGGAACGGATACAGAATTTACATAATTCTTTTCTCCAGTTCAAGATACTTAGACTTGCTTTTAACAATAGTTGTTGACATAACAAAATATCCATGTCGGATGTCCTGGTTTCAAACTGGATCTTCGGCAGTAAATATTTTTTCTACACTAGGCACAAGGTTTGAAATTTTTGGGGAGGGGTCCAGTCGATTAGATCGACCCAGTATGCAACTGGTAATTAATTTATCGACCCCGAAAGGATGAAAGGCAAAGTCGACCCCGGCGGAATTTGAACTCGGAACGTAAAGACAGACAAAATAATTCGACAGTAAATATTTTTTTTTCTACTCTAGGCAAAAGGCCCGAAATTTTGGGGGAGGGGTCAGTCGATTAGATCGACCCTTGTACGCAACTGGTATTTATTTTATCGACCCCCAAAAGGATGAAAGGCAAAGTCGACTTCTGCGGAATTTGAACTCAGAACATAAAGACAGACGAAATACCGCTAAGCATTTCGCCCAGCGTGCTAACGTTTCTGCCAGCTCGCTGTCTTACCTCGGCAGTAAATACTGAAATGCTTCCAGTTACTTCATATCTTTTACTGGTTTCAGTCTTTGGACAGCGGCCATGCTGGAGCACCGCCTTGAATCGTTTAGTCAAACAAATCGACTTTAGTACTTTTGTTTTATCAGGTATTATAATGTAGCTTTAATATTTCGATGATGTGATAGTTTATTTTTTAAAAAGGCATTGTAAGGTGAGTATGACAGGCAGGATATGGCCAGTTGGAACATAAAACAAGTAGAATATGCGAAAGGGTTAAATAAATAATATTGTACAAACAATTATTTAATACTAATTGCTTTTAGTTAAATGCAAGACCAATAATTTTGAAGTGAAAAGGCAAATAGTCAATATCCCCCCTCAAAAGTTAAATGGGAAACTAACCATGGCAGGGTTTGAACAACCGATCCTAGAATTAATGTACAAATACTGGCTTCAAATTTTAGCACACCACCAGACATTTGGGGGTAAATGATATATCGATTATATCGATCCCAGTGCTCGATTGGTAATTTATTGACTTCGAAAGAATGAAAAGGTGAAGTCGACTACGGTGGAATTTGAACTCAGAACGTAAAAGGGTGGAAGAAACGGCGCTGAAAATTCTCTCTGGCTTGCTAATCACTCTGCCAGCTCACCATCTTTATAAAATTGGCAGAATATATTGGGTTGTCCGGAAAGTTCATGCCGGTTTATAGAAGCTTATCTTTCGACTTCTTTGCCATGCAAACACCTCAATTCTGGGAAGAGGATATTTTCAAGTTAAAGGAAAGATGGAGACGCAGTGTGCAAACAAAAATGGTTCATATTTGGTTGATTAAAAATGTAATGGCAAGTATTAATTGACCTTTTTCTTTCCATTAAAAATCGGCACGAACTTTCTGGAGAACCCAATACCATTGGACAGATTTCTTGCGGTTTTGTTTCGACAATTTGAGTCTCGAGTTCGAATAATGCTAATGTACCATTTAATTGATTAAAAAAAGTAACAAACCAATCAAGAACTATAATCGATATCACTCGATATTTTTCAGTGTGTATCAGAGTCAGCTGATGTCAACCTCTTTAGTACCAATAAATAAAAGTCTGTGAAAAGGTGCAAAGCAACTTTAAAAGCGGAAGCTTGATGTAGGGACAGCAACCTCTTGCTGTTGAAATCGTGCTAAGAATCTAAAGAATCAATTCACAAGCATAACCGTTCTATGACGCAGCACTGGAAAGAATAATGAATGAATAACAAACTGGTTCACAATTACTTTAGTTTATCGTCCCTGAAGAAATGATACGCAAACTTCACCCTGATGGGTTCTTAACTCAGAAAATGAACAGCCGGAAGAAATGCTGCTACGCAAATTGTCCGACGTGCAAACGCTTCTGCCACCTCGCAGCCCTTTATTACTAACGCATGCTTATTCTTTACTGTGTTTCTTTAGCTTTCTGATAAACTTAAAGATTTATATTCAAATGACAAGATATTATGATTCTTTTGTGATCGAGAGGGAACAAGCATCTCAAGCAAATAGAAAATACCCAAAGAAAGAAATATGAAAACACGCTTCTATGACAATTTTGACATGTACTGGCAGAATATTCTTCAGAACAAAATACACTTATCCTAATATTTCTCGCCGCACCTCCCCCACACTGCTATTTAATTGTATATTGTGCATTATTTATATCATATTGGACTATATGTATGTCTGAAAGAAATTGCAAAGGGGACATACATACATACATACATACATACATACAAACATACATATATACATACATACATACATACATGCATGCATATATAATATATGCTAGATTGACAAGATGCCAAATGTGGTTGCGAACCCGCAGATCACGTATGCCAATCGAATTCTTAACACACTGGCCATTCTGTGCATGTATATACGCATGTATGTATATAAGTGTACACATACACACGTACGCGTGCACACACTTACACACACACACACACACACATACAGTGAGAGATAGACGTAAGTATTTGTTATACATATGCTGTACAAATGCACACACACACACATACAAGTATATATATGTATATATATACATAAAAGTGTATATATATTTATGTATATATATGTATATATATGTGTATATATATATATATATATATATATATATATATATATATATATATATATATATATATATATATATATATAGAGAGAGAGAGAGAGAGAGAGATTGGTAGATAGACAGATATAGATATATTGATGAATGCACTTGTGTATGTACATTCGTATGTATATATATACACATATACACACATACGTACATACATACATACATACATACATGCATATATTTAATGCACTATGTAAATTCTACACGAATACATGCATGTATACACACACACACAATATATAGATTACATAAAAACAGCATGTAAAAACAGGCATTCAACACAATAGATAACAATAATTTCTCCGATATGTTATTGTTATTATCCTACGAATATGTTTTTTCTTCTAACAACGCCTGCCAAATTTTCGCTCTTTTCTTTATTTCTTCAGAGAATGCGTAACAAATTCTAAAAATTGTAAAATTCATGTTTTCATTTCTTTTGTTATTTACCAGTCTTATATTGTCCGAACATACAAAAGCATGTATATATACATAGATACATACATATATACATACATACACACACACACACATATATATATA
>NC_068996.1:38302692-38303682 GCF_001194135.2 Octopus bimaculoides | reverse complement strand
GTGTGTGTGTGTCTATATGTATATATGTATGTATATATGTATATATACATATATAAATATATGTATGCATGTATATATGTATGTATATATGTATGTATGTATGTATGTATGTATGTATGTATGTAAAGTAGTTTGAACAAAAGACAGCAGACAAAAGAATGATGACAATATACAAAATGGTTGCGCTTCGTCACCTGAACAGTAAGTTACAGATGGCTGTGTTAGAGGACTAAAGATCTATTTAATACTCCTGTCATTAAAACGACGCTCTTTCATTAAAGGTGAAGACTGGCCTATTGTGAGGTAATTTTAATAGTTGAGGTTTGACAGTAGCATAGGGGCAAATATTTCGACAGCTAAAACGTGACGGCACTGATACAATAAAAGGCATCGTGTACGTTTTACACGCAACCACACGCACGCACAGTTACATGCATAAAGGCAAATCCGCAGATATACTTAACCACGTGAGAATTATCATAACATGTGCGTGCACACTCACAGAAACACTAACAATACCAAAGAAACTTCCGTTACCACGACCATCACCACTACAAACACCACCATCAACAACAACAACAACAACACTTCCAGAATTGTCGCAGAAGCTATTAAAGGAAAGGGCAATAAGAACGTCAATCGAAGTCATCATCACAGTCAAAAAGACGGGCACGGCATTTGAATTCGAAGCAATAATTTTGGAATAATAATAATAATAATAATAATAATAATAATAATAATAATTATTATTATTATTATTATTATTATTATTATTATTATTATTATTATTATTATTTGCTACGGAAAAAACAGTCAGCCACCTTCTATATATGGATGACCTAAAATTATATGCTAAAAACGACAAAGAGCTAGAAACACTACTACAGACAGTACACGGCTTTACCAAGGAAATATATATGAAATTCGGATTAGAAAAATGTGCAAAAGCAACCCTGAAAAGAGAAAAATTAGTTAAAAGCAGCAATATAA
>NC_068996.1:38296278-38297959 GCF_001194135.2 Octopus bimaculoides | reverse complement strand
AGTCCTGGAGCCGATTTCGTAGACTAAAGGCGGTGCTCCAGCATGGCCGCAGTCAAATGACTGAAACAAGTAAAAGAGAGTGTAAGGTAGCAGGCTGGCAGAACCGTTAGCACGTCGGACAAACTACTTAGCGACATTTCGTCTGCCTTTACGTTCTGAGTTCAAATTCCACCAAGGTCTTTCTTCCTTTTCCAGATCGATAAAATAAGCCCCAGCTGGACACTGGAGTCGATGTAATCGATTAACGCCCGCCCTCGAAATTTCTAGCCTTGTGCCAAAATTTGAAGCCATTATTGTCACAATGTCACAACTATTGGGGCAAGGCAAAGTTGATTTGATCAACTCTAATTAGTCATTGATAACTGCAGAAAAAACGTCATATATATATATATGCATGTGTGTGTTGTGCGTTACTTATGTATTACATATTTCAATCATTTGACTGCGACAAATGCTGAGATACCACTATGAAGAATTTTTAGTCGAACGAATCAACATCAGGATATTTTAAAGCCTGGTACTTATTCCATCAGTCTCTGCTGTTGAACTGCTAAGTTACAGATACGTAAACACACTAACACTGGTTGTCAAACCGTAATGGAGGACAAACACACGCACTCACACCCCAGGCTTCTTTTCAGTTTCCGTCTACCCAATCCACTCACAAGGCTTTGGTCGGCTCGATGCTATAGTAAAAGACACTCGCCCAAGGTGCCACGTAGTGGGACTGGATTCGAAACCACGTACTTGGGAAGCAAATTTCTTACCACACTGTCACGCCTGCATCTGAATGTTAAAGGAAATTGTTTCAGTCTTTTGCCTCTCTTGTGCGTCACAACAATGGCTGCCTATTATTGGACTCAAACACTGGGGGAAGTCTTTCGTATACACACACACACACACACACACACATGACGAGTACTTTTTCAGTTTCCGACAACCAAATCCACTCACAGGACTTTGGTCGGCCTGGAGCTATTGTAAAACACACCCAAGGTGCTAGGCTGTGAGACTGAATCCAGAACCATGTGGTGAGAAAGCAAGCTTCTTACCACACAGTCACGCCTACACTTATGAACGACACATATAATCGTGTTCAGGCATGAATTGGATTTTCAAACATTGAATAATATTTAATATTTTCAACAATCAGCGTCGTACCGTTTGAGATCTGTTGTTCTCAGCGAATACAACTCGACTGACATCTATTATAACCTTAGAGAAGACGACAAGAATTATAATAACAACTAGGAATATATAGAAAATTCGTCACACCAACAGACGAAGAAAAGACACGTGTCTGACATATCATTCAAATTAACTGAACTGTAACGTTGCTACGAATCTTCTGTTCAACGCAGCAAAAACAGAGTGTTAGCCAAGTGAAGCGTTATTAGTTAAAGACATCGCCAGACGTGGTCTGTTTGGTTTTGAAGCGCGAGACAAGTATTAATGAAGAGTAACTTGGAAATAATCAATGGCCCACAACTACACAAGAGACTGATTCAAGTAGAAACTACAAATAGATTTACAAAGACACATTATTGCAACAAAAGAAATTATACTTTTAATGCCGGCTCATATATTTAATTGAAGGTATGAATGCATATGTGCGTACGTACGTAGGTACGTACGTATGTATATACATACATACATATATATATATATATATATATATATA
>NC_068996.1:38292494-38295892 GCF_001194135.2 Octopus bimaculoides | reverse complement strand
TATATATATATATATATATATATATATAAAGAGAGAGAGAGAGAGAGAGAGAGAGAGAGACAGACAGACAGACAGACACACAGAAAGGGAGAGAGAGAGAAACAGGAAGAGATAATATATATATATATATATGTAGATGTATGTATGTTTTGTATAAAACTATATATATATATATATATGTATGTATGTATGTTTTGTATAAAACTATATATATGTGTGTATATATATATGTGTGTATATATATATGTATACACCCCCCCCACACACACATATATATACATATATGTATACATAGTTTTATAGAAAACACATATCTATATATCTATGCACACACACACACACACACACACACACACACACACACACACACACACATATGTAAATATTCAGACAGAGGGAGAGGGTAAGGAGGGAAGAGAGTGGAAAGAGCGTGGGGCTGAGGGAGAAGACATGTTTTATGTGTTTATATTTGTAAGTTCACCAATGAATGAATTAAAACGAAAAATTGCAAAGTAAGCAAAAATAACAAATATCTGAAAACAAATGTATTATGTATGATGAAATCAAATGAAATTCCTAAGTAAACTTGTAGTTCATCGATAGCTGGACAAATCTATAACAATCCAGACACTTACCAAGTTATACGCAGTTTCTCTTGTCCCTGCACTTGTTCATATTGTTGTTGAATTGACTGACAGGTTGGGGAATTTTCAGAGTCTTGTTTAGGTCCTCTATCGAGAAAGCCTTCTGACGACCCGGGTTGAAACTTCTCCCTTAACGCCTTAACGCCACAGAAAATAGACATTGTATTCGATGAAACATAAGGCGCCTCTCTTCTTCTTCTTCTTCTTCTTCTTCTTCTTCTTCTTCTTCTTCTTCTTCTTCTTCTTCTTCTTCTTCTTCTTCTTCTTCTTCTTCTTCTTCTTCTTCTTTCTTCCATTGCATCGTTTACGTAATAGCGTATTTGTAAACGAAACATCGCAACTTCCAGTGCTGGCCCTGAATTTTATTGAAAATCTGTTGTGATAAACTTAAAAGTGAGAACATCGTAACAAAAAAAGTAAGGTACAGTCTACAGAAGTAATATCGGCTCTAGTTCAGAAGAAAAGACGGGAGAAGTAGTTTCATGTAAGTCAACATAGCATTTGTGTATCGTATGATTTCACCCTAATGTTATTATCTAGGCTACGAGAACGATAGTGAGACAATTGTCTTGTGTAATATATTATGTGTTGCGAATGAGCACTCAAAGAAGCATAACTTGTCTCTTATAGCTACAACATAAGAAGTAGTAGGCGAATGTACTTCAACAATTCCCATATCGATTAAATCTTCTGGAGAAGAGATCATAAATGTTATAAGCAGCTGATACAAAATGTCACTATGCAGTATAAACTTAACATGCAATACAACATCATTGTGAAAGCAATATGTAAAGACATATGTAGGAAAGATTCCACAAGGAGAAATACAAAACAAATTTTCTGTCGTTGTCTGTATTTATAACATTCAACATGAGAAATTGCTGGGGTAGTCCAATTAAAATTTCTGACAAAGGTGTATGCAACAAGCATGAACAGAAAGCAAAAAGTCATGTAGAGGTGTAGAATTCATCTTCTTAACAGATGTCACCATTTTATTTATAAATCCGCCAAAGCCAGCGAAACGTCTATTAACAACTGCTTCAACATATATAATTGCGATTCCCAGACTATTAATTTTCATACACACCTGTATTATGTGGTGCACAGGATTATATTGCAGTATACTTAAGTAATAATCTCGAAAAAAGCTGAAAGTTTCAGGCAATGATGAGATCATGAAACAAACGAATTGTTCTCCCAGGAAACACACCAGTTATTAGCATAGTCACGTCTGAATCTGTGGAAACGTTTTATGAATAAATATGCAAGACATCGTTTTGATTTTTGCTTTTCACCGTGCATATTGGATTTATAATCGGTTGGTAGATATCATCCCGGATCAGCAAGCAGTTTTTATTTTTTCGTTGAAATTATAAGCTAGATTGCTGACCCTTGTTAGAGTCATTAGGCCGAGGGTACCTCTTTCTGACGAAACAACGATATTGAAACACAGGAAGTTCCAGAGTCCCTTGCGATATTGACCCGATAGTGCTATGAACGCACATTTGTTGTAAAGAAGTTGTTCTGTAACAAAGCACAACAGCTATTTGCATATTCATGTTCGAATCCAGCAGAGCATTTTAAGAATAAATACGAAAGCCATCGTTTAGATTCTCACTGTTCACCGAACATATCACGATTTACTATCTTACACTTATTTTTCAAATTCTCTCTCCAAGTGAAAATATGGTAGAATTTTGTAGGATTCTGAATGCAACACTATGCCGTTGTAATCTATACTTTTATTCTTAGAAACCATTACCATTTTTCACCGAAATAATCTTAATTTTTCTGTTAGTATGCATATTAGAGATTTTGCAGCTTACCGAACAAATATATGCGTGTGCGCATGAGTGTGTGTGAATGTAGTGTGTGAATGTATGTAAGTGTGCGTGCGTGTGTTCGCGCATGTGTATAAGGTTTAGCTAAGGATTCAATAAATATTAAAACAAATTCCTGTTTGGAATAATAATATTTTGAAATATAAGATAATTTTAAAGCCAGAAGGTACCCAAAAATCAATATTTCTACACGTTAACATAAATGTAAGTACTTTTATCAGAATAGCAATCCGTATTTCCAAGATATCTCGTGGAATATAAAGCCCCATCAGCAGAAAGACAAAGAGCGATATTCTATAACGCTGTACAAAAGGAAAGGCAGAGAGGTACGAATGCAGCCGAATTATTGACAAGACTCATTAAGCCTCCAATATAAATTTTAAGCATTGCATATAAAATGCATCAAAACACACCAGTCTTTCCACAAGTATAACACGTGTATATTTTTTATGTTAAATGATTTAGCAGCTGCTAGATAAATATGAAAATGCATTGTTGTTTAGGGAGGTGATAATATATATTTCAAAGGCAGAATCTTAGCTGGCAGAATCTTGATACGCCGGGCAAAATACTTAATTGTATTACACCCGTCTTCATGCTCTGAGTTAGGTGGGTAAAGAAAAGAATGCATGGACAATTTCATAGGGATGTTGAAGATAAGACAGACAGGGAAAAAAGATGGCTGTGGATGACTAAAAGTGATTTTAGACCAGAAATGTAGGCTCTAATCTGTGCTACCCAAGAGCAAGCACTAAGAACAAACTACATAAAGTAGAGAATAGAAAACACAGCAGAAAGTAATAAGTGCAGAATCTGTGGACAAAACGGTGAAACCGTATGGCATATTACCAGCCAATGTACGCCACTAGCCCAGAAGGAATATAAAAGATGCCACGACAATATAGCCAAGCTT
>NC_068996.1:38289148-38292484 GCF_001194135.2 Octopus bimaculoides | reverse complement strand
GCCCAGAAGGAATATAAAAGATGCCACGACAATATAGCCAAGCTTGTCCATTGGACACTCTGCAACAAGAATGAACTTGGCAGAGCAAAAAAATGTTACGACCACAAACCTGAAGGCATCGGCGAAAATAAAAATGCTAAGATCCTATGGGATTTTATGATTCAGTGCGACCATGAGATTGAGAATAGGAAGCCAGACATAGTCTTAATTGAGAAAGAAAACAAACTATGCTGGATCATAGATATAGCATGCCCAGCTGACAACAAGGTATGCGATAAGGAAGAAAGAAAAGTTGAGAGATATCACAGGTTAGCTTGGGAAGTTAAGCAGTTGTGGTTGATAAAAAAGGTAGTAGTAGTACCAATAATTGTAATATACATGGGAACAGTGAGCAAAAATCTCGAGAAGTACGTGGAACAAATAGGGGCTGCAATAAGGGTGGAGCACTTGCAGAAAACAGCACTGCTTGGAACCGCTCGAATACTCCGGAAGGTGCTCGAAAGATAAGAGGTGTTACCTTAGTTCACTGGTAGTGAACAGCTGACATTGTAGCACATCTCCAGCATTAGAAGATGTGTAAAGGCAATAATAATAATAATAATAATAATAATAATAATAATAATAATAATAATAATAATAATAATTTATTACCATCATCATCGTTATTATTATTATTATTATTATTATTATTATTATTATTATTATTATTATTATTATTATTATTATTATTATTTTATTTCATACAAGTACGTGCGTAATGAGAGTAGGTGAGGCCGAAAGCAACAACTCGGCATCAGGATAACTAGAGTCTCTTTGTGGTTTATATCACAGCTAGCTAAGCAGACAGCTGAAATATAAATAAGAGGCGACTTCACTGAAGATTTGTACACCAAAAGATGATAGATGTTCCTTTATACACACACACACACACACACACACATACACACACACACACACACACACACACACACACACACACACACACACACACACACACATGAACTAAATCTAATATTGGCCGGACCTCTTAAAACATGGTTTGTTAAAAGAGTGATGTTGCTTTTAAAACCAGCGCTTCTAAGTAAAGAAAGTAAAACTCAAAAGAACATCTGGGATTAGAAATAAATTTTCTGAGAAATGCCGCTCTGAAAACCAAATTATTCATCCTATGATGTACAAGTTAATCAAAATAAAATTTACTTTTGACAGGATACAAATCTTCAAGTTTGTAAGCAACTTGTCAGAAAGGAAAGATGTAAACCGTTCAAAAGGACTCGACATCTTATTTCTACATATTTAGTAAACTCATGAGGATCGAAAGGGAAATGTCGAATATGAAATACTGTAAGAGCTGGCGTATAAGACGTTTCCCTGTTTTACAAGCATATTTTGAGGAAAAACAAATTTAGTATGTTTCACAATAGACGCAGGCGTGGCTGTGTAGTAAGAAGCTTGCTTCCTACTGACATGGTTCTGGGTTCAGTCCCACTGCGTGATACCTTGATTAAGTGTCTTCTGCTATAGCCCCCCGGTCGACCAAAGCCTTATGAGTGGATGTAGCAGATGGATGGAAACTGAACGAAGACTGTCTTGTATATGAATATGCACGCATGTGTATATGTGTGCATGTGCGTGCGCGGAAGGTATATCTTTGTCGCCTAGCACCGCTTGACAACCGGTCTTAGTTTGTTTATGTCGCCGTATTCTAGGGTTTGGCAAAAGAACACGATAAAATAAGTACCAGGCTTTAAAAAATGTCCTGATGTCGAATTGTTCGACCAAAACCCTTCAAGACTGTACTCCAGCATGGCCTCAATCTAGTGACTGAAGCAAGTGAAAGATATTTCGAAGTGGTTTGACTGGAGAACATGTATAATTCCGTTCATGTACATACATTATTGCGACAGCATTCTGGAATAAAGCATAACGCCATAAATTTATCCTAAACATACTTCATTATCGGACACCTGTATCTCTTTCTGGTCAACTGCATAATTAATTATATGTTGGTCAAGTGAATTGTCATACTTGAAGCAAAGTTCGTATTTCTTGTGGTTATGTCTAATGTAATTGTTATTGGTTGCCATGGCAGCGCACCACTTTCGTTGTTATCCACTCATTGCAAATAACTGAGAGGCAAACGAATGTTTGTTAATATATCAGTCATCTTTCTAGGGTGGAGGCGCAATGGTCCAGTGGATAGGGCAGCGGCCTCGTAGTTGTAAGATCGCGGTTTCGATTCCCAGACCGGTTTTGTGAGTGTATATTGAGTGAAAACACCGAAAGTTCCACAAGGCTCCGGCAGAGGGTAGTGGTGAACCCTGCCGTACTCTTTCACCACAACTTTCTCTCACTCTTCTTGTTTCTGTTGTACCTGTATTTCAAAGGTTCAGCCTTGTCACACTCTGTGTCACGCTGAATCTCCCCGAGAACTACGTTAAGGGTACACGTGTCTGTGGAGTGCTCAGCCACTTGCACGTTACTTTCACGAGCAGGCTGTTCCGTTGATCGGATCAACTGGAACCCTCGTCGTCGTAATCGACGGAGTGCCAACCAGTCACCATCTTTCTAGAAGAACTTTTACCAGTGACCTCTTTTTCTATTCCGATGGACCCTCACAGCAATTAGATGTCTAGAAAATCCTACATAGACACAAAGATATACATAGACACAGACAGACACAAGCGCGCGCGCACAAACGCACGCACATATATGAGGGGCTTCCACACAATTTCTGTCAACGAAATTCACTCATTAAGTATTGGTCGACCCAAGGCTATTGTGGATGACACCCAATGTGTCTCGTAGTGGGACTGAACTCGCAACCACCTGATTGCAAAGCGAGATTTTTAGCCAAACTGCCATACCATTTATATATTTGTTTCGTAAGTGTTTTGATGTAGTTCCTTCTCTAGAAATAGATATTGTTGTGTTTCTAGACGGTCATTGTGCCATTAAAATCACACGCACTGTTACAGTGCACTTCGTTTCAACAGTGGTAATTCTCTTCTGTAATTCACTTTCTAATCAATGAGCTACTTAATTACTTAATTACTTAAGCTCTTTCGTTACACAACACCTCTTTCTGCAACTAAGCTTTTTCTGCTTTACATCAGATCTACGGAAGAACACATGTTTGGCAAAAAATTTAGTCTCAAACCGCATTTTGAAACTGAAGCAATACCAACCGGAAAATTATTTTCAGCATTTAAAAATACACATAAATATATATCTATTTTCACTTTCTAAGGCGCGTGGCTTAGTGGTTAGGGTTTCAGCACCATGCTCGTAAGATTGTGGTTTCGATTCCTGCACCGGGCGACGCGTTGTGTTCTT
>NC_068996.1:38286773-38288977 GCF_001194135.2 Octopus bimaculoides | reverse complement strand
ATATATATATATATATATATATATTCGTTATAACGAAGGTCCTGGGTTAATTATATTCAATACTTTTTTTTGAGGGCATGCATATGAGAGAATCTGCTCTGTGTTGCATATTGTGAGAATTCCTTTTATTGTGTGTTTAATTCACACTTGAATTTACATTGCCATTCTCCTGTCCAGGACAAATTACAGTATGATGTAAAATAACACAAGTAGTACGAGGGGAATAAGAGAAGGGTAGGTGGGTAACACGAATGGTTTACACCAGGTAGAGATAAATTCGAATGATGAGGAAAATTGTGAACAAACAGACATAAAAATGACAATAAAGATTATAAGCAGCGAATAGTTAGCCGAAACGAGGTAAAGGAAGAGAAGCAGACTGACGTTTCAGATGAACCTTTTATGTGACAATTTAAAAGAAAAAAGAAAAGGAACGATGTCTGTATGAAGCATGAATGTATCCTTTTCTGAAAAGAACTGGGTTAAAGGATATTGTCTAAAGCCCTATAAATTTGCTTTCTGAAATGAAGTAAATATATAAAAGTGTCTTGTGAATATTTTAGAATAAATAACAATTACGTGCAGGAGTGGCTGCGTGGTAAGTAGCTTGCTTACCAACCACACGGTTCCGGGTTCATTCCTACTGCGTGGCATCTTGGGCACGTGTCTTCTACTATAGCCTCGGGCCGACCAAAGCCTTGTGAGTGGATTTAGTAGACGGAAGCTGAAAGAAGCCCGTTGTATATATGTGTATATATATATATATATGTATGTGTTTGTGTATATATATATATATATATGTATGTGTTTGTGTATATATGTTTGTGTGTCTGTGATTGTCTCCCCAACATCGCTTGACAACCGATACTGGTGTGTTTACGTCCCCGTAACATTAGTGGTTCGGCAAAAAGAGACCGATAGAATAAGTACAAGGCTTGCAAAGAATAAGTCCTGGGGTTGATTTGCTCGACTAAAGGTAGTGCTCCAGCATGGCCGCCGTCAAATGACTGAAACAAGTAAAAGTGTAAAGAGTAAAACAGTAATTAGTATTCTATTTCTAATTTACGGAACCTATTACCGCGTAGAAAATAGTGGGTGCCACCGGTGTGGATGCTTACGAAAGAGAAAAATTATTATTGTGATGATGGTGTTGATGAAGATGACGGTGGTGTTGGTGATAACGACGGACGGCAACATGACCTGATGATTTCACTTGATGCTAGCTAAAGTACAGATAAAATGCGGTTATCATGTATTAGTCGAAGTGGTGTCCTCATCTTGACTGTTACTTTTACTACATCTCCAAGTGTCTTGCGATTCACCTTAGTGCCTTACCTGGGATTGAACTTAAAACCCCTAGGTAACAGCACTGCATTAACCAGGGACTTTATCCACAACATTATGCCCGTAGGCAGTGTCAAAGTGAATTTTTAAGCTTTATGAAGCTGCATTGGCGTCTTATGTCGACTCTTTACCGATTGGATAATGCTGAATTGTAATATGGTTATCGCTGATGAATATGTTTTTGTTTCTCTTTGAGGCGAGAAAGCTTCTATAAATTATTGGAGGGGGCTGGGGGTCACCTCTACATATCGACCAACTACCTGCCTGTGTCATTTAGGATTAACGGGATCATAGCTGACCTTGAGTCATCATTTAAGCGCATGGAACCACAATCGATTGCTTTCTTGCTTGCTGCTGCTACTGCTACTACTGCTACTACTACTGCTACTACTGCTACTACTGCTACTACTACTACTACTACTACTACTACTACTTGCTGCTGCACTTCACACTTCCTTTATCATCACTAGAAACATAAATCATATTACAACCACCATGGAGGTAATATTCATAACCATACTTACCCTCAGCCTTACCCTCCTCATCTTCGTCCTCCTCCTCCCCCTCCTCTTGCTCCTCCTCCTCCTCCTCATCATCATCGTCATCATGACCATCACTCTTGCCGTCGTCGGCGTTATCGTCGTCGGCATCATCATCATCAGCATCAGCATCATCATCATCATCATCATCATCATCATCATCATCGTCATCAACAGCAGCAGCTGCCGCATCGTCCTCCTCATCATCATAATCGTAGTCATCTTCTTCATGATAATCATAATCATAATCTTCTTCTCCTTCTTCTTCTTCTCCTTCTTCTTCTTCTTCTTCTTCTTCTTCTTCTTCTTCTTCTTCTTCTT
>NC_068996.1:38285621-38286555 GCF_001194135.2 Octopus bimaculoides | reverse complement strand
CACCACCACCACCACCATCACCACCACCACCACCATTACCCCACCACCACCGTCCACAACATCATTATGATTGCTATTGCGGTGCAGATTTCCAACAGTTATGCGCTAAAATCACTTAGATTTCCTGCCCCCACGCACACCACACACACACACAATATATATATGAAATAGATAGATAGGTGAATGTTTTATCAAATTTATCGCTATGGTTTATTGATGATAATACACGACGCTTCTCATAATATTATATTGATATATTCCGAAATTTCCTTTGATAATTGACGAACCATTATGGCTGCCATTGTTACATTCATACTGACAGCGTTTATATCAACCATTGATGGCGACGTAATACAATCGGTTGATTCGTGGATTGATGGTAATTAGAAAGGCAAACATCGGTTTTAATACAGTAATCATGATGCCGGTTTAGTGCGGTTTATGGCAATCATGTGATCTCTAAGCTAGTTATGAAAATGTGAGATGATAAAATAAAGGCATGATTTTAAAGGTTACGGAGAGTGGCATGTACACGCATGCGCACTTGTATGCATACTCAGACATTCTCTCTCTCTCTCTCTCTCTCTCTCTCTCTCGCACGCACACACACACACATGCACACACACAAATACACACACACACATGCAAGCGTACCCAAGTATATATCCAGGTCGGCACAGACGTGTTAAGAATGAATACACGCATCTTCACAGGCGTGCGTCGGTATGCGTGTGTACTATTACTGCTGCTGCTACTACTACTACTACTACTACTACTACTACTACTACTACTACTACTACATTAAAAGTACTACGACCATACATCTATCTCTAATACTATGACCGTCACCAGCACCAGCACCAGCACCGCCACCACCACTACAATCACCATCAGATCTTCTAGAACTTCTTCTGCTACCACCACCATCTCCAAC
>NC_068996.1:38283951-38285472 GCF_001194135.2 Octopus bimaculoides | reverse complement strand
TACTACTACCACCAACAACAACAACACTACAATCTCCATCACCATCACCACCACCACTACTACTACTACTACAACCACCACCACTACTACCAGTGATACGAATACGCACACGCATTCTCTCTCACACACACACAAACACACACACACACACACACACACACGTCCAAGTCTGTTGGAACGTGTTAGATATCAATTCCCCGCAACATTATATGTGTGTGTGTGTGTGTGTGTGTGTGTGTGTGTACGGGCATGTGAGTGAGTATGCGTACACACACACACATACACACACGCACAGGCACACACCGATTCCCTTTCATGTCACATAGACTTCAGCATGTATTATTATGTTCACTTTAACGATTCTAACCATGCAACACATATTGTTGACAATTACTGACGCACATAGCAATGACGGGGGGGGGGGATATTTACGTGGACGCTCGATTTGCTAAAAAGAACAGCCACATCTCCCTCAAGACATAACCAACAACCATTTAAAAATGGGACGTTTGTTACATTCGATCTTGCAATATCAGCTGAACCATGTATAAAAATATAGGAATGTCACAAATAGAATTGGTTTAATCAACATCAACAATATTTGAGTGTATGAGACATTTTGCCGCAGCCGCTTTGGTGCCGCCAATGTGGCGTCACTGATTCAACGCAGACTTATTCGTGCGTGTGTGTGTGTGTGTGAGTGCGTATATGACACATTATTGAAGAGTTAACATCCAACCTGAGTAATTGTCAAATCTTTCTTTTTTTTTATGTCCTTCATTTGTTTCAGTCATTGGCGTACGGCCATGCTGGGGCACCGCCTTCAAGAATTTTAGTCGAACAAATCGACCCCCACTACTTATTTTTGATTTTATTTAATGCCCGGCACTTATTCTATCGGTCTCATTGCCCCCACCACCACCACCATTAAATTACGGTGACATAAACAAACCAACACCGGTTTTTCAAGCGGTGATGGGAGGGCAAACACAGACACGAAGATTCTTTCTCACATACACTCACACACAGATAGACAAACATACACACATATAATTTTCAGTTGCAGCTTTTGTCTATCAGTTCCACTCACAAGGCTTTGGTCGACCCGGGGCTACAATGGAAGACATGTGCCCAAGGTGCCACGCAGTGGGATTGAACCCGGAACCATGTGGTTAGGAAGCAAGATTCTTACTACATAAAAGTACTTGTGTCCAATATTTGTCTTCATTATTTATTTTCTATTCGTACCCTTTTCAATACTGTTGTTTTAGAACCGTATAACAAGTTACTTGGCCGTAAAGAGTTACTTCTCACAAATCCTATTTCGACCCATTATTCCAATTTATTTTTTATTTAATTCTTCGGATTAGTCACTCAATACTAGAAGGAATTTTAAGGCGGCGAGCTGGTAGAAACGTTAGCACGCCGGGCGAAATGCTTCGCGGTATTCCGTCTGTCTTTACGTTCCGAATTCAAATTTCATCGACGTCGACTTTATTTTTCATCTTTTCAGGGTCGATA
>NC_068996.1:38281953-38283749 GCF_001194135.2 Octopus bimaculoides | reverse complement strand
GGTATTTCGTCTGTCTTTATGTTCTGAGTTCAAATTCCACCATGGTCGACTTTGCCTTTCATCCTTTCGGGGTCGATAAATTAAGTACCAGTTACGCACTGGGGTCGATGTAAGCGGCTTAATCCCATTGTCTGTCCTTGTTTGTCCCCTCTATGTTTAGCCCCTTGTGGGCAATACAGAAATAAGAAACTGAAAGAAGCCCGTGGTGTGTGTATGCGTGTGTGTATGTGTGTGTGTGTGTGTGTGTTTGTGCATATGATTGTCCTCTAGCAGTACTTGATGGCCAGTGTTGGTTTGTTTACGTCCCTATAACTTAATGGTTCTGCAAAATAGACTAACAGAATAATGCCTGGTTTAATAAAAAGAAAAAAGAAAGAAAGAAAACTCCCAGAGTCGATTTGTTGGACTAAAACCCTTCAAGGCGGTGCCCTAGCATGGGCGTAGTAAAATGACAGAAACAAGTAACAGAATAGATGAAAGATTTAACCATTTCCGCAGAATTTTCAGTTTACCCTCTGGCAGAATAACTCACTGGCTTTATTAATTTGTTTCAGTGTATTCTTGAGACACCGGATTTCTTACCGTGAGAGAGCCACACCCTGTCTATTGGGCAGTTTGCATTTTAGAAAAGCGTAAAAGAAAACAAGGAACACGGAACATCAAAGACTTTCTTTTTAACGTTTCATAGTAGGTGGCGTTGTTAGTGTATTATGATAGGGAGATGTTGGTTGATCGTGGAGTAAAATAAACAAACAAATACACAGAAGTAGATGAGAGGAGAGAGAGAGGGAGAGGGGTGCGGAAGAGAGGGAGAGAAAGAGAAAGTGAGAAAGAGAAAGAGAGAAAGAATGAAAGAGAGAAGGAGAGCGTGAGAGACAGAAAGGCCGGTTATATACATATAAATGCGAGTACTTATGCTTGTGTGTGTTAGCATATATATATATATATATATATATATATATATATAAAACGAAATATATATATAAATTATATATATATACAAACACACATCCATACGCACACATATGTGTGTGCATGTATCTATGTATATATATATATTTATATGTATGTATATATATATATATACGTATGTGTACGCATATATGTACATATTACATAAGTATATATGCGTGTCTGTGTGTGTGTGTTTGTGTATGAGTGAGTGTGTGCGTATATGTCTTAGTTTGTGTGTCTATGTGCGTGCATGTATTTCGTATACACATACACACACACACACTGACATAGGTGCAAAGTGAGATTGAGAGTGGAAGAGATATGTAGGGATATCGATATATAAATACGCAGATAACATCAGATGCAAAGACAATCTTTATTTTCCTTCAATTCGAAAACGTAATACGTCACTTCTCAAAGATAACTAAATAAATGAAAATAAAATAAATAAATATACAAATTACTTTGAAAGAAAAACAAGGAAAAGGAAAAGAAGAATACGAAAGCTTTCAAAAAAAATCGGGCAATCGTGTTTGATCAAGTTTATTTATATTTTGAATTTTGTTAAAATTATTATCTTTTTCTTTAATGTCTTTCATTCAATATATATTTTCCCAGCTTTACTTAACTTCTTTAGAGGAATGGCAACATGTAACTTAAAACGTTTCAAAAGAATTCTGGATTATATCAGGATTGAAAACGTGCACTTATATCAAGGTATATCAATTTTCAAGAACTTTATAGATGCCCGAATGTTTCAGCGGAGAGAGAGCGAGAGAGGGGGGAGAGTTGGAGAGAAAGAGAGAGAGAGAGAGAGAGAGAGAGAGAGAGAGAGAGAGAGA
>NC_068996.1:38278472-38280464 GCF_001194135.2 Octopus bimaculoides | reverse complement strand
ATTAGCCATAATGATATTTTTGCGAAACCTACTGCAGTTTATTATAAATATTTTAGGGTCTATATTCGGTAATAACGATGAGCTCAAAAGGAAGCCCCTTTTTCTTGTGTAGCACAAAATTTGGACTAGTTTTAATGCAATTCAGTTGTATCTACACAGATGGGAGCAAGCATATATCTATCTATCTATCTATCTATCTATCTATCTATCTATATGTGTGTGTGTGTGTGTGTGTGTGTGTGTGTGTGTGTCTGTCTGTCTGTTTGTGTCTGTGTCTGTGGGAAGTAGCTTGCTCACCAACCACATGGTTCCTGGTTCATTCCCACTGCGTGGCACCTTGGGCAAGTGTCTTCTACTATAGCCTCGGTCCTACCAAAGCCTTGTGAGTGGATTTGTTAGACGGAAACTGAAAGAAGCCCGTCGTATATATGTATATACACAAACAACCGTATCTTTTACTTCACATGTAAGGAAAACACTGTGTAAAATGATCTTCAAGGAGGTAGAATAAGATTAGCGGGCCGGGTTCCTGTTATTTTAAGCATACAACGTAGTGGTCCTCAACTGATGTCCGTAATGACCCTTGAGGGTCCAAATTAAGACTCCGCTGTTAAATTTATGTGCAATAAATTGGTTATAATTCTGCTTTATGTGGAGGCGCAATGGCCCAGTGGTTAGGGAAGCGGATTCGCGGTCATAGGATCGCGGTTTCGATCCCCAGACCGGGCGTTCTGAGTGTTTATTGGGCTAAAACACTTAAAGCTCCACGAGGCTCCGGTATGGGATGTTGGTGAACCTTGCTGTACTCTTTCATCACAACTTTCACTCTTTCTTCCTGTTTCTGTTGTGCCTGTAATTCAAAGAGTCAGCCTTGTCACACTGTGTCACGCTGAATATTCCCGAGAACTGCGTTAAGAGTACACGTGTCTGTTGAATGCTCAGCCACTTGCACGTTAATTTCACGAGCAGGCTGTTCCGTTTATCGGATCAACTGGAACCTTCGACGTCGTAAGCGACGGAGTGCCAACAACAACAATTCTGCTTCATACAAAACATTTGAACTTTTTGTATGCAACGCCTTATAATATTTAATAATAAAAATATATGATTTTTTAAAAAACATTGAATGGCTATCAGGACCCATCTGAGCAGAATAGCAATTAAAAGGGGTTCATAGGTAAAAATGATTGAAAGCCGTCGAGGTAGCGTGATCAAATAGAAACGATTTTGTTGATTTATTTGGTAATTGAGGTTTGAATATTGATACTCAGAAAATTTGATAGGTTGATAGATTGATCGTGTGGTAGGTAGGTGGTTGCGATGTTACAATGTTATGGAGTCTTAGTAGGTTCATAGGTTGATAATTGAATAAGTAGTTTGGCATTCTTGTCTCACTCGTATCACCTGTATCTACCTGACTATCTGCTGTTGTTATACAACGCTGGTCACAATACGCTTTCAGTTCTTTCTTGAGTGCACCATCCTTTCCATCTTAGATATTTTTTATCGTTTATTTATATTTTATCGTTTATTTATAATGCGACAATGGTTAGCACGCAGATAGTTCGCTAGATTAGAAGATCGATAGATTGTGTCAAATGAACGTAAATAGGTAGGCTGTTAGATAAATTGAAAGATAAATAGATCGTTGAACTGGTTCGAACATTGGTTTGTAGGGTGCTTACGTAGATTATTGGTTTGGTAAATTTGTAGATGTGGAGGCACAATGGACCAGTGGTTAGGGCAGCGGACTTGCGGTCGTGGGATCGCAGTTTCGATTCCCAGACTGAGCGTCGTGAGCGTTTATTGAGCGAAAACACCTAAAGCTCTACGAGGCTCGAGCAGAAGGTGGTGGCGACCCCTGCTGTACTCTTTCACCACAACTTTCTCTCACTCTTACTTCCTATTTCTGTTGTGCCTGTATTTCAAAGGGCCAGCCTTGTCATAGACTGTGTCACGCTGAATATCTCCGAGAACTACGTTAACGATAAG
>NC_068996.1:38277182-38277818 GCF_001194135.2 Octopus bimaculoides | reverse complement strand
TATATATATATATATATATATATATATATTCGCCTTGATAGATCGCTAACCACTACACATAATTTGTTTTAGATCCCATTGAACAAATCTAATCACAAGGCTTTGATCAGCCGGAAGGTAAAGTAGAAGACTCTCGCCTACAGTGCCACGCAGTGGGACCGAAACCAGAACTATGTAATTGAGAAGCAATCTTCTTACCACACAGACACAGCTATGAATAATAAGTACTGTATTTTTTCGGCGAGTGAGACGCTCTTTCATTTTACTCCAAAACTTGACGTCAATATCCTGGCAGTTTTAAACTTTGGAAGATAGAAAAGTATTTTGTTAGCTAAGGACACATGGATGAATGCAATGAATGGGTGAAATATGAAGGATTATTGTATTAGAAGGATAAATGGATGAACGGATGGATGAACTAGTTGGATAGAAAAAAATGAAATAGTGGATGGATGGGTAGAAGGGTGAATGTCTTCATAATGGATAAATGGATGATTAGATAGGAATATGGATATGATAAGGGCTAGATAGAAGGGATGTAGGGGAAAAAAACGGTAACTTGGAGAATTATATATATAAAAATATGCATAAAATTTAATAGACATAATATCGCATTATATAGCTAATAAAACCGAG
>NC_068996.1:38275160-38277082 GCF_001194135.2 Octopus bimaculoides | reverse complement strand
TATTTGATGTGGCTATCCAAGTCTAGATTTTAACAGTGTTAGTAAGGCATTTACCTGCATTTAACCCTTTAGTGTTCACATTATTCTGCCATAATTAATACTTTTTTATCCACATTGTTTTGAACTAATCATGCATTATCTTGTAGCTATGAAATTTTGATGAGGTAGCTGTTAATTTTTAAAACGATATTGTAGGGTTGGTGTGAGAGACCAGATCTGGCCAGTTTGAACATAGAATAGGCAGAATACTTTTGGCCGGATATGGCCGGTTTAAATACTAAAGGGTTAAAGCCCTATTCCTTTGTGGTACACACATATATACATGGGTTACATGGTTTGACTGGAACTGGTAAGCTGGAGAGCTGCATCAGATTCCAGTCTAATTTAAGAAGAGCTGGCTGGATGCCCTTCCTAACGCCAACCACTCCAAAAGTGTAATGGGTGCTTTTACATGCCACCAGCATGAGTACCATTTACATGACACCAGTAATGACTCTAATTTCAGAGGTGTGTGTGTGTATATATGTGTAAAGCTTTGATAGTTGTCACAGAGACTTTAGTCTCTCTATCACCTTTCAACATAATTATATATGAAGAGACAATAGAACAATTAACAATATAATAAAAAGGTTTTATTTATGATGATGCTTGGTTTCACAATTCCTGGCACTTGTGCCAGTGGCACGTGTAAAGACATTTGAGCGAGATCATTGCCAGTACCGCTGGACTGGCTCCTGTGCAGGTGGCACATAAAATACACTATTTTGAGCATGGCTGTTGCCAGTACCGCCTGATTGACCTTTGTGCTGGTGGCACGTAAAAGCACCCACTACAGTCTCGGAGTGGTTGGCGTTAGGAAGGGCATCTAGCTGTAGAAACTCTGCCAAATCAGATTGGAGCCTGGTGTAGCCATCTGGTTTCACCAGTCCTCAGACAGATCGTCGAACCCATGCTAGAATGGAAAGCGGACGTTAAACAATGATGATGATGATTGCACAGTGTGCTTAGCAGTATTTTGCCCATTGCTAAGTTCTGAGTTCAAATTCCACCAAGGTTAACTTTGCCTTTCAATCTTTTCGGGGTCAATAAAATAAGTACCAGTTGAACACTGAGGTCGATGTAATTTGAAGTAATCATTATTATTTACAGAATTGTAAAAATCAACGCTGCTTACACATATGCACACACACGCCCACACTGTATCTGCCTCTGCATGAGTATGTATACGTATGTACGTATCTATGTGTACATATTCTTGTGTATCTATGCTCGTCTTTTCCTACTTGTATCCCTTTCCCAGTGTCGAAGCACACTAGGATCATAAATTAGGTCACCCCACAACATACATCATTAACATCCTCATCCTTTGGCTCCACACAATTGTTTAGTTATCTATTTAATCTTTTCACTTCAAGTTGTCATAGACGAATGCAGCTGTGTGATCATATGCATCATCTTCCATCGGCCAATATTTTGTAATAATGGTTCTGCCTGTATTGACTGACACACCGCCAGCATGACGGATAAACCGTTTTGCTATATGCAGCACTGCCCACTGTACCTACTTCTCCCTCTTCTTTTCTGTTCTTCCTTTCCTTCGGATTCTTCTCCTTCTACTTCTCTTTCACCTTTTTCTATTCCTTTCCTTCCCGTCTCTATATGTATCCACCCTCTTGATTCCTCCCCACCACCAGCACATAATATCTTCCCCACAAACTCATTCTACACACACACTCTTAATTTTTTCTTTTTTATTTCCTCTCAGTACTTTCCTAACAACAAGCTCTGATAGATGCACAATGTAATAGCACACCTTTGATGCAAGCCTGAGGAATTGCCTCTCCATTGCCTAAAACTGCAAATATTATGGAATTTTTCTTTTAGAATTTTCATGTAAACTGGTGATGCAAATGGAGATGGTA
>NC_068996.1:38273083-38274702 GCF_001194135.2 Octopus bimaculoides | reverse complement strand
ATATATATAGGAACAGTAGCAGGCACAAAGGATGACCAGAGCTGAGATTTAAGGACACATATAAGAGCAGTCTGACCAAGTGCTACATCAATACAAAGACTTGGGGGAAAGTTAGCTGAGGGCAGAACAGCATGGGAAACCTCAGTGAACAAAGGAGTCAAACAGCTTGAGGAAGACAAAATCCTGGACCTAGAAGCAAAATGCCAAAGAAAGAAAGACAATACACCACAGTCATGCAGCACCTTCCTTGCTTGCAGATTTTCCAACAGAACTTGCTCATCACACATAGGAAGGATTAGCTATGACAGAAGCTGCAGGAAGAAGACTGCAAGTACTTAAGACAGTCTCTGCTGCTTAGACTGTCTGTCAGAAAGTAAAGAGCTGAATAGTAAAAGGCTATGGTTTGAACTTTGTATTCCATTATTACATCTGTTAGGTATGTTTCAGTATTCAGCAATTAAATGACGTCACTCTATAAATGTAATCGATAGGTGTAACTGATAAGTACAGTGTGTATAATCAAGACTCGACACTTGTTCAAACAAGAAATACAGGGTCACAAACATGCAGGTAAAGGCCAGTGGGAGCAGAATGGAAGGGGAAACAAGGAGAGGTAGGGGTTGGACACAGACACTTACACAGAAATGTAAGCTGGTGTAGATAAGAAATAGGGGTTGGTCTCTGACTGGAAATGTGGGGATCTAAGTCAAATTATATGACCTCAGTAGAAGAAAGATAGCCGAGTGACTAGATATTGCATCTAAATGGCAGGCAAACAGGACAAGGTTTTTAAATCACCACACCACTGCATTCTAATAGATGCACATAGCTATACACAATGTACATGCATACAAATGCACAGATACACACAAGAAGACACACAGGTATACATACACACATATACACATATACTTGTATGTATATACTCTTTACTCTTTTATTTGTTTCAGTCATTTGACTGCGGCCATGCTGGAGCACCGCCTTTAGTTGAGCAAATCAACCCCAGGACTTATTCTTTGTAAGCCTAGTACTTATTCTATTGGTCTCTTTTGCCGAACCGCTAAGTTACGGGGACGTAAACACACCAGTATTGGTTGTCAAGCGATGTTGGGGGATGGGGGAACAAACACAGACAAACAAACACACATATATTTATACATATGTACAACGGGCTTCTTTTAGTTTCCGTCTACCAAATCCACTCACAAGTCTTTGGTCGGCCCGAGGCTATAGTAGAAAACACTTGCCCAAGGTGCCACGCAGTGGGACTGAACCGAGAACCATGTGGTTGGTAAACAAGCTACTTACCACACAGCCACTCCACACACATATCATCATCATCATCATCATCATCATCGTTTAACGTCCGCTTTCCATGCTAGTATGGATGGACGATTTGACTGAGGACTGGTGAAACCGGATAGCAACACCAGGCTCCAATCTGATTTGGCAGAGTTTCTACAGCTGGATGCCCTTCCTAACGCCAACCACTCAGAGAGTGTAGTGGGTGCTTTTACGTGTCACCCGCACGAAGGCCAGTCAGGCGGTACTGGCAACGGCCACGCTCAAAATGGTGTATTTTATGTGCCACCCACACAATAGCCAGTCCAGGGGCACTG
>NC_068996.1:38271735-38273073 GCF_001194135.2 Octopus bimaculoides | reverse complement strand
GACTGGTGAAACCGGATAGCAACACCAGGCTCCAATCTGATTTGGCAGAGTTTCTACAGCTGGATGCCCTTCCTAACGCCAACCACTCAGAGAGTGTAGTGGGTGCTTTTACGTGTCACCCGCACGAAGGCCAGTCAGGCGGTACTGGCAACGGCCACGCTCAAAATGGTGTATTTTATGTGCCACCCGCACAAGAGCCAGTCCAGGGGCACTGGCAATGATCTCGCTCGAAAATCCTTCCACATGTCAGGGGCACAAGTGCCAGAAAGGCGACGCTGGGCACAGGTGCTATCCCGATTTCGCTTTCGCTTGCCCCAATAAGTCTTTGCAAGCTGAGTTTCGTGTCCAATGAAGGAGACGACGTTGGCACGGGTGCCAGTCGTCGAATTTAGTTCGATTTCACTTGCCTCAACAAGTCTTCGCAAGCGGAGTTTAGTGTCCAATGTAGAAAAGGTGCGCATAAGTGGGCTGGCTACACCCCTGGCAGAGGCCTTGGATTTATACATAAGATATCTGTACATATCATTATCATCATTTAGCATCTGTTTACCATGCTAGTATGGGTTACATGGTTTGACTGAAATCAGTAAGCTGGAAAGCTGCACCAGACTCCAGTCTATTTTGCCTCGGTTTCTATGGTCTGATGCCCTTCCTAATGTCAACCAATCCATAGAGTGTACTCAGTGTCTTTTATGTGTCATTATCAAGGGTGCCTCTTACTTGTCACTGGCATGGGGTACCTTTCACATGTCACCAGCACGGGTGACTTTTGTGTGCCACTGGCATGAGTACCTTTATGTGTCAGCAGCACTGGCCAAAACTACATTAGGTTTGAATAAAAGATGAGATGGCTATGACTTAGAATGTCTTGAACACAAAATTAGCTCAATCAAGAGTGACGGGGGGGGGGAACCATACAGAAAGAATAACAAGAGGGAGGAAAGGTATTGAACTTGTTATGGTGACACATAAAGGCACTCATGCCAGTAACACACAAAAGTCACCCGTGCTGGTGACATGTGAAAGGTACCCCATGCCAGTGACAAGTAAGAGGCACCCTTGATAATGACACATAAAAGACACTGAGTACACTCTATGGATTGGTTGACATTAGGAAGGGCATCAGACCATAGAAACCAAGGCAAAATAGACTGGAGTCAAGATACACAAGCACACACACGCATGCATAAGCTAACAAAGGCAAACATACACTCACATTAACACCTTAATAGTAGTATTAGTTACAAGAAATAAATGCAAAATAATTACACACCATATACATACACACACACACACATATATATATGTATGTATATATGTATGTATGTATGTATATAT
>NC_068996.1:38269167-38271589 GCF_001194135.2 Octopus bimaculoides | reverse complement strand
ATATCATCATCATCATCATCGTTTAACATCCGCTTTCCATGCTAGCATGGGTTAGACGATTTGACTGAGGACTGGTGAAACCAGATGGCTACACCAGGCTCCAATCTGATTTGGCAGTGTTTCTACAGCTGGATGCCCTTCCTAACGCCAACCACACACAGATAAAAATATACCCATACATATATAAATACACACACACACACACACACACATACATGTATGTGTTTGTGTGTGTGTGTAAGAGGGGGGGTATGTATGCACATGGATATATAGTAAGGCTTACCTAGCAGGTGGTATGCCATGCATCCTCAAAAGTGTAGTGTTTTATAACCCTCTATCCTACTTGCTTGCCTACTATTTAGATGTACTATTTATTTCTTCATCTCACCACTCTCTGTCTTAAGAACATAAATATTTTAACCCAAATCCCCAGCAGTCAGCCACCTTAACTAACCTGATTTCTTATCTATGTCAAATCAACATTCATGAGTGAAAGACAATGAAAGAGGGTGAACTATTTATCAGAAGATGAGTAAGACAAAAAGTAAAAACAATAGATATACATGGATAAGTAAATATAGACACACAAATACATATTTACACACATGGGTCTATGCTTGCATATACATACATACACACACACATACATACACACATAAAATTATTAGTTTAATATATAAATTGCTTATTTCCATGCTGACTACTTGATAATTATCATTAACATGATTTTCATCCTTATTTCATGAATATATATATATATGAAGTTAAATATATGTTCAGTCATAGAGTGATCAATAGTTTCGCATCCACAATGTGCTTAGCCTTATAGATGACTCATCAGACTCCAATGACTGCAGGCATATAACCTCTCTTCCTATGTGTGTGTGTGTGTGTGTATATATATATATATATATATAAACATACACACACCTACTACATATGTGGAAGGAAAACCAGTGTGTGTTTGTTTGTGGTATTGTTAGCTAACTCCTCCTGCATATGTGTGTGTGTGTGAGAGAGAGAGAGAGAGAGAGAGAGAGAGAGAGAGAGAATGAATGAATGAATGAAGAGCTGTGGAAAATATTCTACACTTCAATCACCTTCTGAAAGAGGGTAAAATACCATCTGTAGAAAGAACCAAATACCAACCAGCTTCATAAAAAGGTGATAATGAAGATTTTTAAAAAATCTTACCAACTTATATGCCTTGTCTCATCTCTGAGCTGTTTACAAAGGACATAGTCACCAGACTATTGGAACGTCTTAACAACCAGCAGCTGAGGGAGCAAACAGGTTTCTGTAAGAATTACAATAGGAACGATTTATTAATTCACTCTAACACAACTTATAGAAAGAGTGAAAGAATATGGGCTGCCTCTCTGTGCATTGCTTTTGTCAACTATGAAAAGGCTTTCGATAACATAGAGATGAACACAGCACTGAAATCTCTGGAAAAGCAAGGTGTCGAGATGCAATACAACAAACTGACCAGGGACAAAAACTCTGGATGCATTTCAGATATAACTTTACTATCATCACCAGTAAGAGCTCCAATTGGGAAGGTTTTCAAACATAAGAGGTGCAGCCATATCAAAGGAAGGCTAACTGGGAAGATAGTTTTGTGTGTGACAAATGCTCAGGAGCACTAAACACTGGAAATGTGCAGAAAACATTCCAGGGGGAAAAACTACAAGTAGTTGATAGTTTCCGTTATCTAGGTGACCAAATCAGGAGCAGGGGTGGATGCTCTGAGGGTGTAGCTGCTAGAATAAGAATAGGCCGGGCAAAGTTCAGAGAGCTCCTACCTTTGCTAGTGACAAAGGGCCTCTCACTCAGAGTAAAAGGTAGACTGTATGACACATGCATGCAAACAGCTATGCTACATGGCAGTGTAACATGAGCCATGACTGCTGAGGACATGCATAAGTTTGCAAGGAACGAAACTAGTATGCTCTGCTGGATGTGTAATGTCAGTGTGCATATACGACAGAATGTAAGTGCCTTGAGAGAAAAGTTGGACCTAAGAAGCATCAAATGGGGTATCCAAGAGAGACGACTGCACTGGTAGGGTCATGTGCTGCATATGGATGAGGACAGCTGTGTGAAAAAGTGTCACACCCTAGCAGTAGAGGGAACCTGTGGAAGAGGTAGACCTAGGAAGACCTGAGATGAGTGTGTGTGTGTGTGTGTGTGTGTGCGTATTTATCTATGTACATGTATATGAAAGACGCACGTTAGTTGTATTCGTGCTCTCTCACACATTTACACAATGTATGTATTTATTTCCGATAAGACTTATTTACGTATGCATTCACTCACACACAGACAGGCGTATACCCATTATCTTTCATATGCACATATATATATATATATAAAGTGTAGTATATTGCCACTTAAGTGTGGCTGACCCCTAGGGGTGGAT
>NC_068996.1:38262756-38267602 GCF_001194135.2 Octopus bimaculoides | reverse complement strand
AAACGTAAGAATAAAAATATGAATGAAAAAATTATGAATGAAAAAATTATGAATGAAAAAATTAGGAAAGAAAAAAATTATTAAGAATAAAAGATTAAACTTTATATATATATATACAAAGTTTTAATTAAAAAAAACCTTTAACGATATTATAAACAATAAAGACTAATTATTAATCAAATATTATCAATCAAAAATAATCGAAAATATATCAACACTATTCAAATCGAGGTTCTAATATTATGTAGAAATGAAACTATAACTTCTAAACAATTTAGTGTTAAATAAGTTATTTATTAAAAAATAATCTATAAAGAACCAAATGAATAATATAAAAAACAAGAATACATATTATTTTCAAATAGTAGAAAATCTTTAGCAAAGTAAAAACAGTATATTTATATATATATATATTATATTATCCTTTTAGAGTATTATTCCCTAGGTTTCCAAAGTTTTTTTTTCATCATACTTTGTTTAAGGAATTCCTTTCATTTCCGTATGAATATATATAAATAAAAACCATTAGAAGAATCAATTTATTAGATAGAGTCCAATAGATATCATCAAATCAATATGGTCTTTTGTGACAGAAACAGCTATCTGGTTAAAATAAATAGATAATCCATATTAGCATCAAAACCTGTTCCTTTATTTGATGACATTTAATGGACTCCGTCTAATAAATTGATTCTTCTAAAGATTTAAATTCAATGACTGGTGCCCTTGCCAGTGAACTGCTAACAGCTCCATCCGAGTGGGATCACTGCCAGAGCAGCTGTTTGGCTTCCATGCCGGTGGCACGTAAAAAGCACCATTTGAGCGTGATCGTTACCAGTGTCGCTTTACTGGCACATGAACAAAACATTTGAGCGAGGTCATTGCCAGTGCCGCTGGAGTGACTTCTGTGCAGGTGACATGTAACGAACACCATTTGGGCATGGCCATTGCTAATACTGCCAGACTGGCCCTCGTGCCGGTAGCATGTAAAAGCACACACTATACTCTTGGAGTGTTTGGCGTTAGGAAGGGCATCCAGCTGTAGAAACTCTGCCAGATCAGATTGGAGCCTGGTGCACACATCTGGTTCGCCAGTCTTCAGTCAAATTGTCCAACCCATGCTAGCATGGAAAGCGGACATTAAATGATAATGATGATAATGATGATGATGATGATGGTGATGATATATATAAGAGCCCCTTCAGTCATGAGTGAGACCACGGGATTGTCTGGGCAAAGTTGTTTATGGAAGGCCAGCAGTCACCCATGCATACCAGCCTCCCCTCTCCATGCTACCAGTGTTATCCAAGAGAAAGGCAAAGGCTGACACAGCTTGGCACCAGTGACGCCACAACTCATTTCTACAGCTGAGTGAACTAGAGAAACGTTTCTTGCACAAGGACGCAACGCACAGCCTGATTTGGGAATCGAACACACTACCTTGTGATTGTGAGCCCAATGGTCTAACTACTGAGTCATGCAAGGTATCTGTGTATCAATAGTTTATTTTGAGTAAAAGCCTCATAATGCACTCTTAAAAGCTGCTGTGCTTCTTGTTGTCGGCTGTCGCATTCCATCTCCCAGGGTAATCCAATAGTATGGGTATGCATTTGGAACACCTTTCAGCTTAGGATAAATATAATAACAATAATATATGGATGGAAATTCATAGTCTTTATTAAACTTTATTAATTAAGCATGATTAATAAAGTTTAATAAGGCCTATGAATTTCCCATCCACTGTTATTATTTTTGTGTTTTTGTGTGTATATTTATGTGTGTGAAAGATGATGGATGTACGTGTGTGTGAGTGAGCATTCACTCACTCAGGCACACTAAAACACACAAAACACCTAATATCTTTTGGCAGAGGTAAAGCGCTTGCACACCACCCATTTCCGGTGTATTATTTAGATTTTTTTGCAATTTTTTTTCGGATCTCTGTTTTCGATAGAGAAGAATATGATTTTGCCCAAAAATCACGTTTTCAAAATTTTAGTCCCCCCACTACCACCACCACCACCACCACCATCACCACCAATTTCTTAATTTTTAAGTTCTTCCGAATTTTGTTTTTTAATTCACGTATAAAGATAGAGATTACGAATATGGGAATTTTTTTTTCAAATTTCAATTTTTCCCGAAGAAAGAAACGTCACCCACCCACTCACTACCTCCCACTTTGAAAAAGCTAAAAACTCCGGATGTTTCACTTTCGTCTGATGGGTGGTATACATGCGCTTTGCCTTCGCCTAATCTTTCATATACACATAAATACATTGATTGTGCCAGTGTGAGTAAATACAAATACATTAATTGAATACGCCTGAGCGCACACCATTATCTTCATATACACGTACATACATAAATACACACACACACACACACACACACATTATATTTCATATACACTTTACATACATAAATACACACACACACATACACACCCATTATCTTTCATATACACGCACACGCACACAGGTACACCCATTATCTTTCATAGACACGTACATACGCTCTTGCACCCGTCTCTTTAACTTTCTATCGACTTCAGAGCTGTTGTCGCCTTCAACACATCCTGGAAACAAAAGTAGAAACTTTTTCATGGAAATTGATTGCTGAAAACGTAGTCGATTGATTACTGCTTAAGAAGAGTGGACCCGACGCGCGCACCCGCACTAATCAGAAGACGGACGCACACGGCAAATCAGAGGCACCCGTGATAAAAAAAAAAAAGAATAAAACTCTCCACGTGTAAATATGTGTAAACTGTAAATGGGGAGTGGGGGAGTTGTGTACTCCCATCATATTCTTGAATCTACTTTTTGCATTTTTCCAGTAACATTCAACTGAGTTGGTATGCGCTTTAGTTACTGAATCCACAAAGTTTTCTTCAGGGTTCACTTTGAAATGGGAATATCGTGGTTCGACATCAATTTCAGCTATTCCCTTGTATATCCTCCATCAATCAAAATGGACAGTCGTTCCTGGTTTTATATACTTTCTGATAAGGGGAAGCAGAGTTTCGGAGGAACGATCATTCACAAACACTAAAAATCCTATTTTTTCCTGTCCTGTCCTGTCCTGTCCTGTTTTGTCCTGTCTGCCTGTCGGTCTGTCTGTCTGTCTATTTTCATTCATTCAGTCGGTTGTTTGTTTAGATAGATAAATAAAGTCCTGTTTAGATAGATAAATAAAGTCCTGCCCCACCTCATTTACAATTTACACACATTTATACATGGGTGAGTTCTTTGTTATTTTATCTCGGTTGCCATTGATTTGGGCGTATGCGTGCGTCCGCCTACTGACTCTCTCTCTCTCTCTCTCTATCTCTCTCTCTCTCTCTCTCCCTCCCTTACACACACATACACATGTATACGTACAAAAAAATGTATGCAATAGGTTTACGTAAGTATGTATGTATGTCACTGAATCCATTCACACACACACACATACATAACAACATGCGTGTGTGTCACTGTAGTCATTCATACATACATACATAACCTCTCTCTCTTACACTAACAAAAGAACTTCACATACACACCACCACTTTCTTATTTCTTTATTGCCCACAAGGGGCTAAACATAGAGGGGACCACCAAAAATGACAGACAGTGCGTAACGACCCCAGTGCGTAACAGGTACTTAATTTATCGACCCCGAAAGGATGAAAGGTAAAGTCGACCTCGGCGGAATTTGAACTCAGAACGTAACGGCAGACGAAATACCGCTAAGCATTTCGCCCGGCGTGCTAACGTTTCTGCCAGCTCGCCGCCTTTACACACCACACTTTCTGTCTCGCATACTCATTATAAAAAGGAAATAAAAATAATTTCAGCTGTCTTTCTTTCTTTCTTTCTCTCTCTCACACACCTACACACACCAGCAACATTACACACACACACACACACACACATGCCAACTTCAAAAGAAATTGCGCTCTCTCTATCTCTTTCGCTTTTACGACATCGTTTTCCTCTTTCCAACCAACACTTTTTACGGAAAAGGCCGATGTGATGTAAATAAATACACGTGATTTAAGTGACAGCTTTGGCACTAGTACCGAAAGATCGCACTCCACTATTTCAGTATTACGTGTCAAAAGTGAAACAATAACATGTCGGTACTGTAATTTCAAATATTTTCACTTTAATACTTTCAATTTCATAATGAAACTATTAAAGTGAGACAATACTCTCACATATATACAGGCATACTATAAGACCCAAGTTAAAAACATTCCCAACAATTCAACTTCTCTGGTTGACATTAACACACTCACCCCCAATACGGGCCTTCATTCCCACATTTTAGGGCTCCATGAGCTCCATTTTGCAGGAGCAAAATCCTTTTTACAGGTTCCAGAAGACTGAAGTTTTAGAATATGCGCATAAAGATTAATAGTATGGCATACATGTCTCATGATTAGAATTTTTTAGAGTGTGTAAAGAGAGAAAGAACCCTTATGTGCAATTTTGATGAAATTCGAATCATATGTATTCCAGTTTCTTACAGAAAATATAACAGAAAAGTCTCATTTTTCAATTGCATGTAACATGGGCACGCCGGGTATCTCTGCTAGTATATATATATATATATATCTTAATATATAAATCTGAAGTTGTGTGTTTGTGTGAAGCCTTTTTGAATGTTTATAGAAATCCACATTTTCCACTTTTTCGTAAAAATTTTTACATCAATGGAATTTTCTCGATGTGAACTTTCCAGTGCAGTAATTAGATTTTTAAAATTCCGTTTACTTTGTGTGATTTAAGGGAGAGTTGGCTGTTGTTTCTAGCAACTTTTATATTTCATCCCTTCTACCTGGAACGTCATTCTTACA
>NC_068996.1:38254662-38258497 GCF_001194135.2 Octopus bimaculoides | reverse complement strand
AATTCTAGCACGCTGTAGGCACTAGCGTAGCTAGGGGTGTGGGTGATGTAGGGGCGGTCCGCCCCGGGCGGCTGTTTTGGGTCTGCTGTAGGCATATGATTTTGTGGGGTCTGGCGGTACATACTTTAACTATGCTAGAGACTGTAGAAACGACAAACAGATCAATGTAAGAAATGAAAAATCAAAGCAAAAATTCCAATAAGAAAAGGGAAAAAAACGGATTTTAAAAATAATTACTGATACTAATATACAATTAAAAACTATATATTTAACAACCATCAAAAGCATTATTCATACAGTTTTAACAATTAAAAACACTTGCCTGATTTTCACTTCATATTGAAATCAGCAATTTCGATTTCATAGTCTCTCACTGTACGCAGCCTGCCTTTATTCAACTTACTTATTATACTGCTATGCCTGTGTAGTAACGCCGTGCGCATGCGTAGAATTAAACAACCAAGCGTTCCAGCTCAATTCATTCTCTTTCTTGCTGGCCAGCATAGAGCAATGGACGTGTCAAGAGTGTCTCTAACATTCGAACTCTGGAGACAGCCTCTTTACGTGTTAAGCTGTCTCTCTACATCTTTCGGACTTACGCTCGACAGCTCGCTCACACCTACATAACAACGTCCCAACAACAGAAGCTGTAACAACAAGAACTAAAGATGTATATATTTACCACCTAAATAAAGTGTTGTTTAAGTTGATAGCCTGGAGTTCAGCGTTCCGTTATATTCTAAGTTTATAGTAGGAAAGTCAGGTATACGTCTAAAGATGTATAACCCACTTTCTACTATACCTGCAACTAACTATTAATTTATGACACACAATACACACGCACATGCGCTTATGTGTTAACAAGGTAATCGAGGTAGTTAGAGTATGTGACAGACAGAGTACTTAAGATTAGACTAGTGCTTCAGCATGGATTAGCTACTGTCATCTCAGCCTATGCCCCTTAACCGGGGCTCCCGGATGGGCTGAAAGACCAATTCTATGACACCCTCTTGCAAACTACCTCGTCGACGAGTGACAGGGACCTTCTCTTCGTGGCTGGGGACTTCAATGGTCATGTCGGACGTCGTGCTGGAGGCTTCCATGGCATACATGGAGGCTATGGCTTCGGTTCCCACAACGAGGAGGGAACCAGACTGCTGGAGTTCTGTGATGCAACCGATCTTATGGTCTGCAATACCAACTTCAGGAAACCTGCCTGTCACCTAGTCACCTACCGATCCGGCAGACACTCTAGCCAAATCGACTACATCCTCGCCAGAAATAGGGAAAGAGGGCGGTTTATAAATGCCAAAACCTTCCCTGGCGAAGAATGTACGCCACAACATAGATTAGTAGTTAGCGACTTCGGGATCAAAGGCAAAATGGGTGCCCAGAAGTAGACCGGCTTGGAGGAGAAGGGTGTGGAAGCTTAAAGACTCTGCAAATGGACAGAGACTTAGAGACAAGTTACTTGAAGCATTTAACGAAATAGAAGGGGATATAGCATCATACAACGTGGAAGACAATTGGAGATTTCTGCGGGACAACATTTTTGTGTATCAATATATTATTTATTCTGTGTTCACCTTTTGTGGTGGAAGCATGTAGTATGATACTAAAACAGGTGTGTTTACATACAGCAAAAATCAAAGAAAGTTTTGATTTTTGCTTTTGCACTGAAAGAAGTAACATAATATTCATGTTACAGTATGTATGCATGTGTGTAATGAGGACAGTCATTTTGAAAATGTGTGTGCAATAAAATATCTTCGTTTACGAACCATGTCTTGTGTCGAGGTGAATAGACATGTGAGTCGCACGTGGGAGACTTGCGTGTGGAGCTACAGAGAAGACAGGTATCTTTGACCGAAACCTGGCAGGAACTGAGATTGTTTCTACAGTGTAGCTCAGAACGAGGCTAGTGTCTCTGAACGAGGTTAATGTATTAAACAAAGCGAGGCTAATGTATCAAAGAGAGGCTAGATGCCTCATCGAGAAATTCGTCTGTTGTGCAAGTCGACTCACATATTACTATGCAATATATAGCTAGAACTTCTACCGTGTAGCTCAGAACAAGGCTAGTGTCTCAGAACGAGGGGCTGGCATCGACCACGTTTCAATGAGTCACTGTCAGAATTAGAGGAGAAGTTTCAGGTGTGGAATCAAGGTCTACAATTGAAGGGTCATAGAGTCAACCTAGCAAAAACCAAAGCCTTAATATGTAGGAAGGCAGACAAGTTACAACTCCCTTCAGGTAGATGGCCCTGCTTGATCTGTAGAAACTCCACAAGATGTACCTGGTGTAAGCTATGAACACAAAAGGTGCAGCAATATCAAAGGAAGGCTAACTGGGAAGATAGTTTTTGTGTGTGGCAAATGCTCAGGGGCAATAAACACTGGAAATGTGCAGGCCAGTGGGAAAAACTAGAAGTAGTTGATAGCTTCTGTTATCTAGGTAACCAAGTCAGTAGTGGGGTGAATGCTACTCGGCAAAGTTCAGAGAGTTCGTCTCTGCTGGTGACAACGAGCAGACACAAAAGCCTCTCTCACACACACACACACACACACACACACACACACACACATACACACACACACACACACACACACATGATTATAGGCATGAGTGAGAGGTAATGAACTTGTTTTCTACACATAATTTGAAGATATCTTTTTACTTCAGTCTTTTGATTAAATCTTTTGTTAGATTTTTAGGTTATTTCATTCAGTTTGATAATGTATACTCAGTATTCCTACATTGCGTGACATGGCAAGATAGTATAACAAGAGAATATAATAAAGGATAGTGAGCTGGCAGAAACGTTAGCACTCAGGGCGGAATGCTTAGAGGTATTTCGTCTGTCTTTACATTCTGAGTTAAAATTCCGCCGAGGTCGACTTTGCCTTTCATCCTTTCGGGGTCGATAAATTAAGTACCAGTTACGCACTAGGGTTGACTTAATTCCTTTGTCTGTCCTTGTTTGTCCCCTCTACATTTAGCCCCTTGTGATCAATAAAGAAATAAGAATATAACAAAGGACTTAAACAACACCTAAGTATGCAGATTTTACACTTTGAATGTGCAACAATGATTACTCATCTCACCAATGTACTAAAGGTATAATAATGTGTCAAAACAATTGCAGCGCTTTTAAATAAAGAATGTCATTAATTATATTTTCTATCATAAATATATATCTTTATGTTTGGGTTTGTCTCCCACCAACACTTGAAAACTAGTGTTGGCCTGTTTACAAAAAGGTGGTGGTGGTCAGTTTGTTTGGCCAAAAACCTTTGAAGGTGGTGCTCCTGCACAAGACCAGATTTAAATCATGTAACGCCTGGGACACTTTGAATTCAGAGATCCCCTCATACACAAGAATTGAAATCTTCGAAATTTAGAAAATTTAATTCTCAAAACCCATCTATTGCATTGTAATTGAATTTGATGAGTTTACAAAGACAGTTTAAATAAATGACTGAAAATGTTGCTTTATTGATACACATTTCAAAATTCAAATTCTTTTCTCACATATCCACTTGCAGTGTTTGACTTTTCCTTCATTGTGAAAAGTCAACGATAGGCGCGGGAGTGGCTGTGTGGTAAGTAGCTTGCTTACCAACCACATGGTTCTGGGTTCAGTCTCACTGCGTGGCACCATGGGCAAGTGTCTTCTACTATAGCCTCGGGCCGGCTTGGAGGAGAAGGGTGTGGAAGCTTAAAGACCCTGCAAATGGACGAAGACTTAGAGACATGTTACTCGAAGCATTTGACGAAATAGAAGGGGATATAGCATCATACGATGTGGAAGACAATTGGAGATTTCTGCGGGAC
>NC_068996.1:38249497-38252786 GCF_001194135.2 Octopus bimaculoides | reverse complement strand
TAATGTCAGTGTGCATACTCGACAGAGTGTAAGTATCTTGAGAGAAAAGCTGAACATCAGAAGCATCAGTTGTGGTGTGCAAGAGAGACGATTGCGCTGGTATGGACATGTGGTGAGAATGGACGAGGATAGCTGCGTAAAAAAGTGCCACGCCCTAACAGTTGAGGGAACCCGTGGAAGAGGTAGGCCCAGGAAGACCTGGGCTGAGGGTGTGAGGCAAGACCTTCGAACATTGGGCCTCACCGAGGCGATGACTACTGACCGAGACCTTTCGAAATGTGGTGTCCGTGAGAAGACCCGGCAAGCCAAGTGAGACCTAAATCCAAGGCCTCTGCCAGGGGTGTAGCCAGCCCACTTATGCGTACCTTTCCTACATTGGATACTAAACTCCGCTTGCAAAGACTTGTTGAGGCAAGTGAAATCGAACGAAATTCGACGACTGGCAACATCGTCTCCTTCTTTGGACACGAAACTCAGCTTGCGAAGACTTACTGGGGCAAGCGAAATCGGGATAGCACCTGTGCCCAGCGTCGCCTTTCTGGCACTTGTGCCCGTGACATGTGTAAGGATTTTCGAGCGAGATCGTGCCAGTGCCCCTGAACTGGCTCTTGTGCGGGTGGCACATAAAATACACCATTTTGAGCATGGCCGTTGCCAGTACCGCCTGACTGGCCTTCGTAGGATTTTCGAGCGAGATCGTTGCCAGTGCCCCTGGACTGGCTCTTGTGCGGGTGGCACATAAAATACACCATTTTGAGCGTGGCCGTTGCTAGTACTGCCTGACTGGCCTTCGTGCGGGTGACACGTAAAAGCATCCACTACACTCTCTGAGTGGTTGGCGTTAGGAAGGGCATCCAGCTGTAGAAACTCTGCCAAATCATATTGGAGCCTGGTGTTGCCATCCGGTTTCACCAGTCCTCAGTCAAATCGTCTAACCCATGCTAGCATGGAAAGCGGATGTTAAACGATTATGATGATGATAAATATAATTTGAAGAGAAGTCAAAAAGTCATACAACTGTTCTGACAATATTTGGTTGAGAAGGAGCATTTGAGAAATGAATTAATTAATTATGAAGGTAGTCATTTATTTAATATGAATTATAATGTCGTTGCACTATATAAGATTATCAACGAGTATAGCGAAGAATTCAGGGTGCTGGTAAGTGTTCACTAAGGTTCAGTCCTCAGCCCCTTCTTGTTCATCATAATCCTCCAGGTGATAACAGAAGATTGTCCCTGGGAGCTCCTCTATGCTGATGACCTTGCTCCAATAGCTGAATCACAACCAAAACTAGAGAAGTTTCAGGTATGGAAGCAAGATCTAGAATCGAAAGGCCTTAGAGTTTACCAAGTAAAAATCAAAGTCTAAGTAAGCAGGAAGGCAGACAAATCACAGATCCCTTCAGGTAAGATGGTCCTGCTTGATCTGTAGAAAAGCATAGGCAGAAACTCCATAAGATATACCCAGTGTAAGCTATGGACATATAAGGAGTGCAGCAATGAGAAAGGTTAACCCTTCGATCGTTGGGCAATTTGTTGTGCTTGTGAAGACCTGTCGAGCCGAGTGAAATCATAGTTGTGGCCAATGCCAGTGCGAACTGACTGGCACCCATGCCGGTGGCATGTACCCCATTCGAGCACCATTGGGCTTTGGCAATTGCTCTGGGCCCCCTTGATACTGGGCCCCTTTCCACAAAGGATATGGAACACTCAATAGAGAGAAGCTCCTCCACTTCCCAGAAATCTTGTATGAAGAGGCTGTCTTTCAAATTACGAACATATTGTCTTCTTAAATAAATTTTATCGATTCTCTTTGCTACTTGTCCCAAAATTAGCTATAGATTTTTCTACTTCAATGACACTAGTCTTCATAAGATACCCTTTTGGGGATTGGTGTTACTATGACAAAGAAAATGTATGTATATGTGTGTGTGTTTAGTACGTAGAGATTAAGAAATAGATAAAAAAAAGTATTATTGTCACTAGTTCAAAATCCTTCTTTCAATGCATGACCGAGGAACAGCTTTTGAATGACTACTTACAAATAAAGGCACACATGCACACACACACTTATACACATACACAAACATATGTTATCACTTATACACTTCGTTATGTCATTGAGGCTTCGAAGACTAATCTTAATTTATGAAAGAGCTTGTAAGGAATATGTTCCAAAATTTAATTTTTGAATTTTGTTTTAATTATCAAATTATTACTTTCAACAGCTCAATTTATTCTTTTCAGCTTTAGAATTAATGCTTTTATGTTTACATGTTTTCCATTAAATCGAATCTTATATTTCATCAGTACACCTGAACACTGTATACAATAATTTTATTATTATTATTATTGTTCAGTAGTTTTATTTTTATAACGTGCTTTCACTTCACTACCGAGCGCAGCTCTGTGCGCCTTGGGTATGTGCTGTGGTTTGCTGTGATGCTCTTTATTATTATTATTATTATTATTATTATTATTATTATTATTATTATTATTATTATTATTATTATTATTATCATTATTATCATTACTTGAAGTATTTTGTGTTGCAAGACAGTGTGTGAGAGAGAATCGTGATGTCATAGGAGAGAAATGTGTCCGCTTGGATGATGGCTCACTTGCACTCAACTAGGCTGCAAAGAGAGAGGTTTGGAGACGCCACTATGAAAGGCTGCTTTTAAAGAGAATGAATGGGAGGAAGAGAGTCTGCCGCATGTCGACCCAACAGAGGGACCAGCTATCCTAATTGACAGTACCTTGGTAGATAAAGCAATTAAGAGTATGAAGACAGGGAAATCCCCCGGCCCATCAGGAATCACTGCAGAGATGCTCAAAACATCTGGCAGTGTCGGCCATAGCCTCGTCACCCGTATAGTTAATCAGGTGATACATGAAGGAGTCATACCCAATGACTGGTGTAGCAGCACCATAGTCAACTGCTACAAAGGTAATGGTGACGCTTTAGATACAAATAATTACAGAGGTATCAAGTTGTTGGACCAGGTAATGAAGGTCACTGAGAGGGTCATAGCCCAAAAAATTAGGGAGAGAGTTAGTTTAGATGAGATGCAGTTTGGGTTCGTTCCAGGGAAAAGCACCACTGATGCTATATTTCTGGTAAGACAGCTGCAGGAGAAATACCTAGCCAAGGATAAACCTCTGTACCTGGCTTTCGTTGACATGGAGAAAGCCTTAGACAGGATCCTCCGATCCCTTATCTGGTGGTCAACGAGCAAACTAGGGATAGATGAGTGGTTAGTGAGAGCTGTGCAAGCCATGTACAG
>NC_068996.1:38247326-38249397 GCF_001194135.2 Octopus bimaculoides | reverse complement strand
TTTAGGTTAGTTAAAGGTTTATGATATGGTCTATATGTCTCATTTTTAATTGCTGCAGAAATATCGTCTTCATAAATGATGTTCATCCCCATTCTACGAAAAAATCTAGCCAATCTACCCTTAATCCTCTGTAGTTGCTGGTTGGAGCTATTCCTAATATATAGAAGACAGTCATCCCTATATAGACCCGTTAATCCTTAAGGAGTCTACTTTAGACTTCTTGTGGTGAAATCTCTTGTTATATTGGTAACGATTACATGTTTTTCTCATCATCAACACATTGTGGAGATATCATCATATGAACAAATATATACATATATATATATACACACATATATATATATATACACACATATATATATATATACACACATATATATATATACATATATATGTATGTATATGTATATATCTATATATATATATATATATAAAAATTAGGATAAAACTTACTTGGAAAAGGATGCGTGTCGCTTGATCATATAATAATATAAATAATATATAAACATATGCATATATCCATACATATATGTACATACCTACATCTATATATATACATACATGCATATATGGGTACAGGACATCATAAAAAAAACGTTAAACACAATGAGAAACGAAAACAGAAAATGAACTTTTTTCGAACAACGAAAAAAACAAATAGGGAAACAAGACATGCAACATAAAGAGTATAACCCTTCGTCAGTTGTCCCTGTTCCATCTACTCCGCATTTTGAAGGCAAAGACAATTAGCTACTTCGTTAGATTACAATTTAATTAATATATAGTTAATTTGTTCTTTTGCGTCAATGCTAAATCTTCTCGATAACCCTATAGCTATATTGTTTAAAATAGTTTTAGTAATTACTTGTTTTATCCTTTTCTTAAAGTGTTCCACCCTCCTGATCTTAGTATTTATATTGGCCTTTATTTAAGTAGCCCTTCTAATTAAGTACTCCTAAGAAACTATAATATCATGTACGGATTAACACTAATACCTTTTAAAATCTATATTATAACTCTTAATTTAAAATTAGTATATAATTAGTATGTCCTATAACATCAATATTCTTTTAACTAATACCGGGTATCAGTCTTTATAGATACAAGCTAAATAAATAAATAAACAATTTTTAGTTTTAAATTACTTGAATTATTATACATTGTCCATAAGCTGTCTCTATTGATGTTACTAAGTTGTATATATACTTCATCATGGTTTTTAGTGATTTAGCTATTTTATTCCATTTCTATAGTGTTCTACGCTACCTGATCATTTTAATACTTCTTAGTATTTTATAATTGCCTTTAGATAAACCTAAATTTTTGTACCCCTATATAATACGTCTTTTCTAGAAAAATATGTCTTTTTCTAGAAAAGACATACATTTTCTGTCTATAATACGTCTTTTCTAGAAAAATATGCCTTTTTCTAGAAAAGACATACATTTTCTGTCTCTTCTCTTAATCATTCATAATAATTTTTCTATCGTCTTGGCTTAACAGCCCTCACCGTTTGTCTTTACTGTCTTGTTCTCACTGTCCTGTTCTTACTGTTTTTTACTGTCTTGTTCTCACTACTCTGTTCTTGTTTACACTTTCACCCTCCGCAAAAAATTCCGCACGATTACGTAACCGTAATCCTTAAACCCTAACCCTGACCCTAAAATCGTAACTATAACAGTAACCCTCATCGTAACCCTAACCGTAACCGTAATCCTAAAACACTAACCCTGACCCCAAAACCGTAACCCTAACACCCTAGGGAAAATCGTGCGGGTGTTAATCTGAAAAATTACCCACATTTGTAATGAAGTTCACTGATTTACACTTCAAAGTTGGTTTTCACATTCAACCCTGTTCTGCAGAATCAGTGTAGCGACGGGAGGTTTGTACCCATCTCTACGTTCTGAGTTCAAATTCCGCCGAAGTCGACTTTGCTTTTCATCCTTTTGGGGTCTAAAAAATAAGTACCAGTTGGACACAGGGGTCGATATATCGACTATTCTCCACCTTCCCGAAGCCACCCTTGTGGGAAAAATTTAAAATAATAATAATAATAATAATAATAATA
>NC_068996.1:38245540-38246921 GCF_001194135.2 Octopus bimaculoides | reverse complement strand
ATATATATATATATATATATATATATATATACATATATATAATACACACACACACACACACATACATGTATGTATATGTGCATATTCATATCTATTATATAAAAGTCAATGTCTTTATGTGTGTTCGTGTGTTACTTATACATTCGAAAACTGCTGCACCAATCCTAATCAAATTTGGAACACAAAATCCAAGCCTAGGGAGAAGGGTAATGCTGTGTGTTTCATACAATTTCATGGACCAAAATTACTGAATGGATCCTTATGATATTTGGAACTTAGATTCAATGCATAAGAGCAGGTATAATGCAATATGTTTGGTTTGAATTTGAGATGGCTTAAAGGGGGCAGAACCCTCATGAAAATTCATAAATTTTCAATGATGATGAAATTTCAACCATGGGTAATTGACACACATCAAGAAGTATTCTCAAAGTTTCCACTTCTCGTGAGGATTCTAAGACCCCCCTAATGGGGGCCTTAACTCCCAAATTTACTCATTTTTTATGAATCAAAACTAGTTTAATGGATCTTTATGAAATTTGGAAATTATATTCTATACATAATGGTCATAACCCCCATAAAAAATCATATATTTTGGCTATTGATGAAATTTTAACCATAGATATTACACACAAATGAAGTAATATTTCTGAAATTTCATCTTCTCAGAAGTTACAGAAACCTCTTCATGGGGAATTAACACCCACAATTTAGTTATCTTATCTAAGCAAAGATGAATACAGTTGTGCTCTTGGGAGCTGTAGGGTCACCCGATCATAAAAGATGAGCATTATTTGTAATTCAATGGTACAACAGTATAAGACTTTGCTTTGAGATATACTTAGATTGTGATTTCTGCAATGTGGTGCATAAATTGTCAAGTAAAGGAGAGGCATCTTTGCCTCCACTGATTCAGTTGCAAAGTGTTCAGTAAAGTTATTTGGTTGCAGACCTCCTTTTTATTATCACTGGGTCAGAGATAGTCCCTCGATGGTAACATTGATTTCAAGGCCTTCCCAGATGAGTGACTGGTTATTCATAGCCATTTATAGATTGTAAATTTATTGTCCAGTTACCTATCAGTATAGTGGTCAGTTGCAAACTCCAGAGGTGACACTTCCAGTTCTCCTTAGCCCTCACGTCACACAGTTGTTAATGTTTATTTGAGTTGGGTCACACCCTTCCAATTGCTATAGATCTGTAATGCATCTTACGGCTGTACCTGTCACCTGTATGGTGAGGAATCCTACACTGGGAGTGGTAACAACTAGAGTAGGCTAGCTGACTGCTTATTGTGATCATTCGTCTTTTAGTTTCCTGTAGCTTTGCTCTCTTTTACAAACCCAGTGAACATACATATATTTCCTATTTCAAAGAAATT
>NC_068996.1:38243151-38245530 GCF_001194135.2 Octopus bimaculoides | reverse complement strand
CACAGTTGTTAATGTTTATTTGAGTTGGGTCACACCCTTCCAATTGCTATAGATCTGTAATGCATCTTACGGCTGTACCTGTCACCTGTATGGTGAGGAATCCTACACTGGGAGTGGTAACAACTAGAGTAGGCTAGCTGACTGCTTATTGTGATCATTCGTCTTTTAGTTTCCTGTAGCTTTGCTCTCTTTTACAAACCCAGTGAACATACATATATTTCCTATTTCAAAGAAATTCAAACAATAGATATAAGACCCACGTTAGAAAGATTCTCAACAATTCAACTTCTCTGGTTGACATTAAGACACATATCCCCAATAGGGGCCTTAACTCCCACATTTTAGAGCTCCGTGACCTCCATTTTTCAGGAGCAAAATCCTTTTAACAGGTTCCATAAGACTGGAATTTTGGAATCTGTGCATAAAGATCAGTAGTATGGGATACATGTGTCATGATTAGAACTTTTTTAGGGTGTGTAAAGAGTGAAAGAACCCTCATCTGCAATTTTGATGAAATTCGAATCATAGGTATTCCAGTTCATTAGAGAAAATATAACAGAAAAGTCTAATTCTTCAATTGCATGTAACATGGGCAACGCCGGGTATTTCTGCTAGTGTCGTATAAGAGAAATGCTTGTGTCACTAATAGAAACAAACAAATCTGGACGAATAATCTCCTGCAATTTCAAGATTCACATAGGAAAAGAAGAGCACTCTTTGGAAAACAACTGCAGGATACCAATGAAACTTGCTATCTGTTCCTTGGAGGTACCACCAAAGGAAGGAAAGAAAGAACAAAGGAAATTTCAAAAAAAGTAACTTTTTTAAGGCAAAAGAAATTAAATTCCCCATATTTATCAATTCAAAATGTACAAGTAGAAAAAGTGCTGAATACCTATGATAAATGTGTAAAATAAGGAAAATACAATTCATTGAAAGGAAATTTTTACATCACAAAGGAATCAGGGAATGACTGTGCAGTGAGGATAGAAGGTTGTATTATCCTCAAATTGAAAGCAAGGGACAGGTTGGGTATTGTTGTGTCGACACCCCCAAGCGAAGAAGTAGGATCCACCCAAGACATATAAATAGAGGTAGTCTGGCCGTGGTAGGTGTGTTGAGTAGCAGTTGAGTAGCTGTTGTGTAGCGGTTGAGTAGAGATCATCCGAAGGTGCTAGATAGCAGTAGCTTGAGACATAACAGTGGCGATGAGGTTTCTAATAGCACCAAAAATGGAAGAGTTACTGAAAGCTGTAGTGAAACAACAAGAGCAGCAGCAGCAGCAACTACAGAAGTTAACAGAATTGTTACTGCAGGCGAGAAATGCGACAGAATCATTTTCAGCAGATGGTGTTGCAAATTCCATCGAAAAATTTCAGTACAATCCAGATGAAGGAACTACTTTTGCTGCATATTACAGACGATACGAAGATACATTCCGAGAGGAATGCAAGGGATGGCCTAGCGACAGGAAGGTAAGACTCCTTTTGCGAAAGCTTGCTACTCCAGAACACAAAATTTTTGTAACTTTATTTTGCCGAGAAAGCCCGCGGAATTGTGTTTTGAGGAAACGATAAATATTTTGAGGAATATTTTTAGCGAGAAAAGTTCACAGTCTAACATTCGATGGGAATGCTTAAACTTAAAGAAAAACGAGTCTGATAATTTTGTGACATATGCTGGTATGGTTAACAAGGCTTGCGAAAGGTTCAAGTTAGAAGAATTAACGCCAGATATGTTCAAGTGTTTAATATTCGTTAAAGGGCTAGTGGCAACGGAAGACACGGAAATTAGAAAAAGAACATTATCAAAGTTGAACCAAGATGTGAAACGGGATGACATCGACTTTCTATCCCATCTTCCCAAAACCACTGAAACAAATTCAATCCTACTAAGCTTTGATGTAGTAAGCCTGTACACCAATATCCCACATGATTTAGGAATAAAGGTGATCAAATACTGGGTAGATAAACATAGAGAAGTAATTCCCAACAGATTCACAGTGACATTTATATTAGACTCAGTGAGACTTATTCTGGAAAACAACACTTTCTTCTTCAATGGAAAGAACTATATCCAAATTAAAGGCACGGCTATGGGAACGAGGTTTGCTCCCATTTATGCAAATTCGGTGATGGGATACTTAGAACAAAAACTCTACCAGGAAATAGAGGAGAGATACAGCACTGAATTTAGGAAGTATATTGAAAAAGCATGGAAGAGATACCTTGACGATTGCTTTATAATCTGGACAAAATCTCAAAACATTGGAAGAATTCAACACCCTCCTGAACAACCTACACCCATCCATCCAATTTACAAAGGAGATGAGCAATACCAAATTACCATCTCTAGATGGTAATTTGGTAAAAAGAACAC
>NC_068996.1:38241109-38241912 GCF_001194135.2 Octopus bimaculoides | reverse complement strand
ATATATATATATATATATATATATAAGCAATGTTAAATGTCTGAACGAGGTATTAACAGTAACTGCACGACAAGGTGAAGTATATTTGCTACTTAAATGTGGCTGACTCCTAAGGGTGGATGTTACTGTTGCTTTTAGCTCCAGGAGAACATCTCCTCCAGCTGGCTATTGACACACATCTGTGTCCTGTCTGTATTTGCAAAGGGAAGTCATCCTTCCCATCTTGATCTGCGATATGCACGGACTCGAGTTTCTGGGTATTTATCTGTCCTCAGTGTACGACAATCGCCGACCTTCGATACGAAAAATATCCCGATGCAAATACTTATATCGTGCAGTTACTGTTAATACCTCGTTCAGAGATTTAACATTGCTTGTTTTCACTTTTTCGAGATCAGTGAATAATTTCACTGGAAAAATATATAAGTATTTGCATCGGGATATTTTTCGCATCGAAGGTCGGTGATTGTCGTACGCTGAGGACGGGTAAATACCCAGAAACTCGAGTCCGTGCGTATCGCAGATCAAGATGGGAAGGATGACATATATATATATGTATATATGTGTATAAATGTATGTGTATATATGTATATATATATATATATATATATATCATAAGATTTTTAAACTCTTAAATTTTCATATTCAAAAGAGACAGAGACTTCAAATTCGATATATCGATTTATTCACCACTCTATGTTAACATTTCTATGCCAAACTTATCCAGTGACTGGTCCATTGGATTTAGACGTTTGGCACTTCTTCAGGAGTGGTTACCTTTCGAACAAAACACGAAAAAACAC
>NC_068996.1:38238526-38240990 GCF_001194135.2 Octopus bimaculoides | reverse complement strand
ATAGTACTATACCTGGTATAATTCTCCATTTACACATAATTTCTTCGGTCCTCCGACAACCGTCCATACCTTGCCACGATTCTGTGTGTAGTGTTAAGTTGGTGGTTAAGAACAATACAATAAAGTGACAAAACGAAACAACAATATAAATATAAAATAAAATGGGAATATAAAGTCCTGAGCAGAAAAGAAAAGAAAAAGAAAAAGAAATACACAGATATTCGTGTAAAAATAAAAGTAAACTTAAATCGGTGGGGTGGGTAATCTAAGAAGTAATAAGAGAAAGTCTGGATAGTCAAGTAAGCTACATCTAAGCTATTTAGATGGGTTGGTGAAGGGTGGTGAGGAAAAAATCTAAATGTAGAAGAAGATATATATAAAACTTAACTTTGATAGGTCTCGGCAAGTATAGGCCCAGTCCATGTCCAACTCAATAGCACCACCTGGTGAAGTCTTTTAGTCATATATGGGGTACCATGGCCCACTCTAGCAAAGAGTTATTATTGTTGGAGACATATCTGGGTGTATGAGGCTGGTCCAGGATTTTTTGCAGAAATTTGTCCAGTGAACATTTGAATTTTATGGGATCCGTTTCCGTTTTCACATATTTTGGTATGGTATTAAAGAGAGCTGAACCAGTTGAGGTAAAGTAGTTGTGACATAATGTTGTTATGTGATCTGAGTTCTATTTTTGTAGTGGGCAAATAGCATGGGGGCCAAGTCTTGGATGGGTTTTAAAATTGATGCCAGCATTATTTGTGCAATACTGACGGAATATTTTGTCTGTCTTTACGTTCTGAGTTCAAATTCTGCCAAGGTCAACTTTGCCTTTCACCTTTCGGAGTCGATAAATTAAGTACCAGTTGCATACTGGGTCGATCTCATTGACTGGCCCCCTACCCCAAAATTTCGGGCCTTGGGCCTAGCGTAAAAAAGAATATTGATGGAATATTTTCCACACCACACAAATGATGTAACGCTCCTGGCGGCATTGGAGAGAGTAGAGACTGAGTTTTTTAGTTGACCCCAATAGTCAATGCCTCTCATGCTGTCTAGCTTTCATGTTATTGATCTCTAGAGTCTTTCCACTTTCATAATGAGTTGCTTCATATGGGGAACACAGTGGGCAACAGTATTCAAGGTGTTGCTGGGAAAAAGTAGAGTAGAGAAGGACGATGGGGTGGGCATCTCTAGACTGGAAAGTTCTCAGAATCCAGGAGCACATTTTGCAGACCAAGTCAACCTTGCTGTTTACGTGGGAACTCCAGCTTAGATTGTTATCAACAATTACTCCAAGGTCTCAGGTGTTGTTAGATGACACTAGGGAGTCGCCCGAGGGAAGAGCATATGGTAGTTTCAGAGTATCCTCTTTTCCAAAGTGGATCAAATCAAGCTTGTCTTAATTTAGAAGCATACTGATTTTTCTGCCCATTGCACAACAGCAAACAGATCTGACTGAAAGCATGTTCAATCTCCCATACTGTTTATGGCTTTCTGGAGTTTGGTATCATCTGCAAAGATTTTCAATATAGAATATTTGATGACGTCTACTATGTCATGGATGTAGATAATGAAAAGACACCACTACTGACTTTGGCTGAGCTGGATCGTATTCCCTCAAATACATGTTGGGTTCTGTTCATCAGGAAACACTTTATCCACTGCAACAGCTTCCTATGGACTCCAAAGTTGGGCAGTTTCTTCAGCAGGATTTTGTGGTGCATTCTGCCAAATGCCTTGCTGAAATCAAGGTATATGATGTCAGTGTTGGATCCTTCTCCCAATGCTTTTAAGATGTCATCAAAATGGTGCAGAAGCTGCGACAGGCAGTCCTTGCCATCATGGAAACCATGCTGATTGGGGTTCAGCAGATTGTTGTCTTTGAGGAAGTAAGTTATTTTTGTTCTCACCACCCTCTCAAATACTTTAATGATATGAGAGGTGAGTGAAACTGGACGGTAGTTCACTGCAAGAGATTTGTTTCCCTTTTTGATGACCTCGAATGACAGACTGGGAAAGAAAATAATCAGGAATGTAGCGTGCATCAAGTGAGTTTCTCCAGAGCTCAGTTAGAGGAAGTGCAATTTGATGTTGACACATCTTCCGGACAGTGGCTGGGAGCTTATTGGGACCTACTGCCGAGTTGTGCTTGATCTTATTTATTTCTATTAGGATATCAGGAGCACCAAAAGTTATGTCAGATATGGTTAGTTGAGGGTTTACATTACAGATACTAGCCAGATCAACCGCATTAGCGTTACTGAAAACAGAGCAGTATTGTCTCTGCAGTATCTCGCACATGGATTTTGCATCATCATGTAGAGTGGTGTTTTTGTAAGCCAGAGGACCAATAGTGGAAACAGCATCTTTATGTTATTTTGTAAATGAAATGAACACTTTGGGATTGAGTTTTCTTTTTTCAGTGGCTTAACTATATACACACACACACACACACACACATATA
>NC_068996.1:38229495-38238426 GCF_001194135.2 Octopus bimaculoides | reverse complement strand
AAATATATTTTGGGGAATAAATGATGGATTTTTCCCTTATGAGATTTTTTGCACGCTAGCTACTTGATAAATTTTAATTAAAGAATTCATCCTATTATTGAATTAATTAAATATATAACCAGAATATATTCAGTGCTGAATTTATTCTGAAAAAAAACACATGTACCGAGATGCAATTTGAAAAGCCCGCCACTTACATAGATATATAGGGAAAAACAATCTTCTATGTACTATACTGGATACATGAGGTGTTCGTCTGGTATGTTGATGTTTTTGTTTATTTCTATGTGTCTTGACCATACTATACTGATGAGTAGAAGTTGCATAATACTGTAAAAACTACGAAATCATGATCTATAGTTGAGTCTGTTTTTAAGGGGCTAGCTTTGAGAGTTGCATTTCCTCGCATTTGGTAAAAAAAAATGTGTTTATTTTGGTAGTTTGACTTTAGAGACCCTCTTAGCGTGAGGCATTCATGTATAGTAATGCCCTTATATATATATCTCCTCCCCCTCTTCATCTAACCACCTCCCCTCGAGGAGGGGGCGAAAAGACATTCGAGCGAGGTCGTTGCCAGTGCCCCTGGACTGGCTCCTGTGCAGGTGGCACATAAAATACACCATTTTGAGCATGGCCGTTGCCAGTACCGCCTGACTCGCCTTCGTGCCAGTGGCACGTAAAAGCACCCACTACACTCTTGGAGTGGTTGGCGTTAGGAAGGGCATCCAGCTGTAGAAACTCTGCCAAATCAGATTGGAGCCTGGTGTAGCCATCTGGTTTCACCAGTACTCAGTCAAATCGTCCAACCCGTGCTAGCATGGAAAGCGGACGTTAAATGATGATGATGATGATGATACATACATACATACATACATACATACATACATATGTCTACTATAAACCATGTTAAACTTATGATTACTTGTGTATACATTTGTAGGTGTGTGTGTGTGTGTGTGTGTGTGTGTGTGTGTGTGTGTGTGTGTGTGTCACGACCTATAATTGTCTGTCTCTCTACTTTTGTAGGGTCTTCCCTGTTGCTGTCACATATTGTGAGATTGTAAAATTACATCAAAATTTCCAAATTTAGTATATTGAAATAATTTTCCATGTTAAATCCTATTTTGTTATTTATTTGTTCCAGAAAAATTGCAGGCAAATGTTACAGAAGTTTAAAGTTTAATCAATTTTACCTAATCAGAAAGCAGGATTTGAAAAATGGCATTTTCTGCATGATAGTTGTCTATCATGAAATGAAAGTACAATTATTATGAGGAGGAATTTTTATTAAACAATTAAAGCAAAGCATTATGACAACCAAAGTTGTAAGAACTTCTGAAGTTTTGATGAAGAAAGTCGTGTGAAATGATCAAAGAGACATAAATAATTTAAAAAGGAAAAAAATTCTCAACGGAGATTTTGGTGAAAAATTGCCCAAATCTGTTCTGATTAAGAGGCCTATCTGTTGGGTAAGGCATGCTCTGATATAGAATAAATAAAAATTTAGATAAGGCATCTATTGTAAAAATTGCCTGGCAATGACAGCTGTCCTATACACATGATACTGCATACATACTTTCATAAATACATAGATACAACACACACACACACACAGAAAAGTGGGTGTGAGGAATACGTAGCTTTAAGGAGAGAGGAGTAGGTGACTTTTCTGCGATCCATCGCAAAGAAACATTCACACACAGACACACATACGTACATATATATATACATACATATATATATACACACATATATATATGCATTCGCCATGATAGATCGCTAGCCACTACACATTCTTTTTTTTCTCTCCTTGTTTCTTTCTGTGTTCCTTTCTGTGGAAGAGCGTAGGCTTGAATTGTTAAAGACTTTTTCACTTCCCGAGCATTATACTAATACATCTGTTTGTTGTCTACACCACCTGTCTTTATCTTTTGTTGTTGTTTTTCTGTGAATTCTCCCTATATAAATACATACGTACATATATACAGAAACAGCTGTTGGATTTGTAAGATCATACCTCCATGTCTTTGATTCTCTGTGTCTTTGTACTCTGTGTAAGTTTTCTCAGTTCATATATAAATATCTATATATTTATACTTGAATATTCATCGTGTGAAGATTTTCAGTATTTGCTTTCTCTCTGAACCAAGAGCTATTACAGCCAAAAAGAATGTGCAAAGAGCATTTAACTGCTATCATGAAAATCCTAACGAAGAGTACAGGCTGGAACTACAAGCTTCCAAAACCACTCTTCAAAATGCCTATGACACCATTGAGGAATTGGAATTGGGTCACATTATTGATCAAGTCAGATACAAATTCAATGCACAGGGAAAGCTGGAAATTGATCAATGAGATAAGCAGAAGGAAATCAGCAAAGTCAGGCATTATCCATAGAAACAGCAGGGAGGAGTGTGTCCAAAAGTAGTGCCAACCTTTCGGTCAATTGCTCGGAAGTCTCCCCTTGTAAGCAATGAAGATGAAGAGATTCAACTTGTTTTCAACAATCTTACATATGAAAGCAAACTCTTTGATTTGGAAGAACTTCAGAATGCCAAGAATAGACTGAGGGAAGGAAAAGCTGCTGGCCCTGATGGAATCCCCCCTGGAGTTATCAAGAGGTGCAATCTGGATGAAATAATACTGGATTTTGTAAATAAGCTCTTGCAGACTCAAGAAAGTCCACATCAGTGGGTTGAGATTGACTTGATACCAATTCCAAAGTCAGGAAACTTCTATAATAAAACTATCTACAGAGGAATTGCACTGTACAATATCTCACTCAAAGTCATCAACTGAATGATCCTCAATAGGATTCAACTATTGCTTGATGGCCATCTGAGACCAAATCAAAATGGATTTAGACCAGGAAGATCCCCAGCATCTCAGATTTCAGACCTGTGGTATATCATATGAATTAAATCAAGACAGCTATCTGCCATTATAACCTTCATGGACTTCAGCAAAGAGTTTAACAGCATCTATCATTACAAATGTTGAAGATCTTTTAAGCATATGGCCTTCGAGAATTAGTTCTTGCTATTGCAAAGCCCTATGAGAAGACCAGAGATCTTTTGTTGTCATGTGATGACAACACATGTGAGAAATGGAATTCTTTAAAATACTAGTTGGGGTGCTACAAGGAGATACACTTGCACCTTGTCTGTTTGCAATTGTATTGGATTATGCAATGTGGCAGGCTATAGACAACAGTGATGAAGACCTTGGTTTCATCATAAACCATCAAAGATTGCAGAGAGTACCAACAGTAACCATCACAGACCTTGACTTTGCAAATGATATAGCACTCATATCTAATGAAATAGATCAAGTGCAACAGCTGCTCAGCAGAGTAGAAACATCAAGAGTTTAACCAAACTAACTGATTAACCCTCCATCAATTACAGCAACGAGTGTTCCAGTTGATCTGATCAATGGAACAGTCTGCTCATGAAATTAATGTGCAAGTGGACGAGCACTCCACAGACATGCATAATTCTGAACAGATTGAGTATAACACAGTAAGTGACAAGGCTGGCCCTTTGAATTACAAGTACAACTCATTTTTGCCAGCTCAGTGAACAGGAGCATATTGAAATAAAGTGGTGTGATTTGGTCTTATTCTATCTTATAAATGTAAGTGGTTATGTAATCAAAATTTGAAATTTGTAGTATTGGTGCCTAAATATATAAAAACAAGGCTTGAGGACATAACAGTGCATTTTTAGACTCTATTCTTAGTTAGAATAGCATTCTGCATTTTGTGCTTAACTTGGATGTACTGTCAAAAGCTACCTCACTGCAGTATTTCATCTCAAGGCAGCATCTCATATTGATGCATAGTACTAAAGAGCACAGAAGCATCTCAGTAGCAGACAAAGTGTCCACTGCTGGACACTTTTTGTGTGCAAATGATATACTCCTGTGCTTTTTAGCAATAAATGTCTGTATGAATGCTATCTTGAGATGAAAAGTATAGTATTCAGCCTTTCTACAGTATATCCACATTAAGTAAGATGTACAGAATGTTATTTTGAACTAAACTGCTTCTGTTACTAATAACAAATTCTTAGATATTTATTATTCAATGGGCATTTTATTGGTCTTCTGAAATTACATATTTCCTTATTTGTCAGTAGTATGTTTAGACAATGTATATTACTAGTGTGATTATCACATTAATTGCTATTACTACTGCAATAATTTGCATTGATATTTCTATCACAATTATTTCTATTCACCTGGTTTCCTTGTATGTTTAGATTATGACAACCACTAAGATCGTTGCTTACATTATAATTAATTTTAATCACACTTCTAGGTTCATTTAGGCTAACAATGGCAAAATATATGTTAATATATGTTGTTTTATCACCCTGGTCAAATTTCACTAGTAGCACATTATCAACAAAATTTGGGTTTACTGTGTCAAATAACTTGCTCACTGCCTGTTACATTATTTTTATTTGGGTTAGCAAAAGAAGAGTTTACAGTTGGAGCAGGGTTTGGAAACAGGAATAGGAACTTCATTAATGTCTGCATCAACATTCTTCTTAGAATTGAACAGGTTTCTCAATTTATTATGGCTTTCTCTATCAGGTCTTGTTTTCTGATTAGACCTGATAGAGCAAGTATTTTATTCATCCAAGAGACATATAATATGAATCAATAAAGAGAGCATAACACAAAACAAAATAAAGTACAAATAAAAATTCAAAATTGAAAATGTACATTGGCAAAGATTTTTGACAGAAAATTCAAGGAATAAATTTATACTTCTTTGTGTACCGTGAATGTTGAGCAATAGGAGTATCTGGTTTTAAACACCAGCAATAGTCTGCCATCATCACAGTGTCCCAACGGCCTTGGTATCGAGTTTCCATCTCCTTGATGTCCTGATGGAATCGTTCACCTTGTTCATCACTATCATCTCTGAGGTGTTCAGGAAAACGATCAAGATGGCTAAAAAGATAATGCATTTTGACACTCATATTCATACCAATATCACAAAAATTTGATATCAAGTTGGTAACAAGGTCTTTATAGTTTTCACTTCTGTATTTCTCAAGGAAATTTTGCTCTACTTCTGCAAAAGTTAGTGAAGCTGATGCTTCATTTTTGCTCATTGCTTTCACAAACTTTGTGCCCTTCAAGAGCATACGGATCTGTGGTCTATCAAAAATCTCTGCTTTAAATTTTTCAATCGTCAAGTCTGGAAATACACTGCAGATATACTTGAAGCACTCCCCATTTTTGTCAATACGAGTTTGATGTGTAAGGAGGGAGATGATCTTATCTCACTCAAATAAAGGTGCTTCCAATATATTGGCTGCTCTACATGGAGCCATATTTGTTTGAGGCGGCCAGTCTTTTTTGACATAGTGGTTTACTCGATCTCTACTGTCTCACATGCAAAGATAGCATGGGTATTTGATATAACCAGATTGCTGTCCCATGAGAAAATTCACCATCTTTAAGTCAACGCAGATGACCCATTTATGATCATGATGCAGTATCTTCTCGAAAACCAACTTAATTTCTTTAAATTTTCCTTCGGAGTTGTTGAGTGGCAAAGTGGGACAGAGCCATACACATTTCCATTGTGCAACAATGCACATTTTAAACTACGTATAGAGCTGTCTATGAAAAGACGCCAATCCTCTGGTTTGATTCCTCAATGCCAAGTTTATTAAGAAGACCCCTGACATCTCTGCAGTAAACTAGATCTTCCTCTTTTGTGAAGAAAGAAAGAAACTCTTCATGCTGACTCCAATAAAAGGTTATACAGACACCATTCTCTAGAAGATTCTTCTCTTTCAGTTGGGAAGCCAACAGTTCTGCAAAATCTTTTGGGAGGTTCAAGTCACAGACTAGATTATTCAACTCTACCTGGGAGAATAGCTGAGAAATCTTCTTTGGTTGAGGGTAAAGTTATCTGAGGCAAGACATTGAAGATAGGAACAGGAAGCTCTTCACTGAGGAATGCAAGGCAAAATTAGGATAGATAAGCATTTGTTGATTTTTCCAGTTAATAGCTCTCAAATTTAGGTTACAAAAATAGCAGTCATCATACTTTTCCTTCCTAATATTTATCTTGGTCTCCCAGCTTGACCCCAAAATATGCCATATACGCTCTTAATTATTGATGATTATTTGACCACTCATTCCTAACATTAGCATATTTTGCTTCAGATGCCTTCAGAATCGAGTTATCTGATTGGTCACCTAATATATCATATACAACCCTCGTTAATTTCCTTGTTGCATTCTTGTTGTGATAAAAATCCTCCTTCCTCATTTATTTATTGTATTTCACCAAAATATTTGGCAGAATATCACCAAAATATTTGGCAGAATATCACCTAATGAAATGGCTGTTGTTTAAACAATATGAATTTTCATAAGATCATCTAATAAATTATGTAACGGACTTGTATTGGAATTGAACCATGCTGTTGAAACATGTCTAGTGATGTCTTAAACTATCAATTCATTTTCATCTATTAAATATTACACCAAATATGCTTTTGATACACACATTTGTAGAAGACCTGGCACCAGTTTACAACTGTTTAACTTTGTATAGACTGAAGAATTAACTAGTTGAATTATTTGGAACTTTTCTGAGTGATTTGTTAAATCAAAGAGATGTGGAGGTGCTTCAAAGTTAATTTGCCATGATCTGTATGATCCCCCATGTATTACAATATGTGTATGTATATATGTATACACACACGCACACACACACACATAGACACACACACTCACACACACACATATATAATTGTCACTAAATGTGACTAGGGTGTTAAGAAACACTTACATTGCTAGAAATAAGAGCTAAACTGCTCTAATGCTGTAGTTAATGCACATGAATGAAAACATATACACTAACAGGGACCATATCCGTCTGAAAATTGCCAATCAAGAATTCTTAACACTGACATCAGTTTTGGCAATTTCCGTTGCCTCATCAGTTAAGACCACTCAATTGTTCGGATCTTTCCAGACTCACTTCGCCATTAGTATTTATTTAATTCTCCTTTTTGGTGAAACATTGTAAACTGCTGTTTATATTAATATTAAATATACACATTAGCAAATCACTAAATCATCCAATAATTTGGATGACAGAAACATAGAGACTAATGGTGAAGCAAGTCCAGAAAGAGCCAAACAATTAAGCAGTCTTAACTGACGAGGCAACGGAAATTGCTGAAACTGATGTCAATATTAAGGATTCTTGTTCGGTCATTTTCAGACGATTATGGTCTCTGTTAGTGTATATATTTTCATTCATGTGCATTAACTACAACATTAGAACATTTTAGCTCTTATTTCTAGTAATGTAGGTTTTTCCTAGCACCCTAGTCACATTTAGGGTTAGTTATAATTCTCCTTTTGGTGAAACATTGCAAACCTGGTGTTTATATTAATTTTATATATTGGGTCATCCCATAAATAATGCGGTTTTTTCAATTGCATGAACTAAAAGTCAGAAGATGATGAGATAAACTACCTGCATCAACTCACTATAAAAGCTGGTAGTAATTTTACCTTGTCCTTATTCTTAGTGCAAGTTATGAAGAGTGCAGTTCGATTTTAATAGTTATTTTTTCAAAGCTATAATGGAAGTAACAAAGGAGTATATTCAGCATATTTTGCTTTATGAGTTCAATAAAGGCAACAATGCAACAGAAAGTGCAAGGAATATTAATGCAGTATATGGGGAATGAACAATATGTGTAAGCCAGTGTCAATGATGGTTCTAGTAACTATGGCCTAGAAGACGAGCCTCGTCATGGAAAATCTGTAGAGCTCAACAAGGATGTCCTACAAACCCTGGTGGAACAAAATCCCATCATAACTGTTGAAGAACTAGCAGAGAAGCTTAGATTTGGTCATTCAACCATTCACCAACACTTGTGTGCCATCAGAAAGGTCAATAAATTGGGTCAATGGGTTCCTCCCTAACTTTCTGAGTTTAATCGTGCACAGAGAGTGAATGTGTGCTCTTCTTTGCTGTCATATCTCACAAATGAACCTTTTTGGGACTGAATAGTGAGTGGTGACAAGAGTGATGTTTTTTATAAAAGAGTGGTGTTTTTTATAAAAATGTCAAGCACCGAAGACCATGAGTAGGGAAAGGAGAAACATCAGCACTTTTAAACCCAAACCATATGATAACAAAAAAGATGTACTGCAAGCAGCCTGAGTGGCTTAAGTCAGCTCTAGAAGAAAAACGACCATCTTTTGGTTTCAAGACAAAAGGTATTTTTTCCATCAGGATAATGCTCAGCCACATACAGCAAGAATTACATTCCAAAAGGTGAAGCTGTTTGAATGGGAAACGATGCCCCACCCACCATATTCACTGGACATTGCTGCATTTGATTATCATTTTTTATGCAGTCTTCAAAATCATTTGGAAGGAAAAAATATGAATTCTGTCATCACACAATTTTGGAAGAGAGGCCTAGTAAGTCTACCAGATAGATGGAAGAGCATTGTAGAAAATGAAGGAGAGTATGTTATAGATTAAAAAAGATCTTTGTTTATCTGAATTTTGAAAAATAGAAGAAGTATAAAAAAAACGCATTATTTATGGTATAACCCAATATATATATATGTGTGTGTGTGTGTACATATATATATGTGTATATATATATGCATGTGTATGTGTATGTACATAGATGTGTGTGTGTGTACATATATATGCATGTGTGTATGTGTAGCATGTCTGTATGGTTAAGAAGTCTGTTTCAAACTACATGATTTCAGGTTCAGTCCCACTGTGAGGTGCCTTGGGTAAATGACCTTCTATTAGAGCCCTGTGTCAATGAAAGCCTTCTGAGTGACCTGGCTGATGGAAACTGAAAGCAATTAATTGTGTGTGTCTGTGTGTGTGTATATATATATATTATATATATA
>NC_068996.1:38222548-38229393 GCF_001194135.2 Octopus bimaculoides | reverse complement strand
ATACCAACTGACCAAATCACCATAACGCATTCCTGCCTCCCAGAAGTGAAGAATTACATTTGTCTTCAGTTTTAGAGTCTGACAAGACGTCCATGAGGCTAAGACCTTTGTGGATGTAAAACCATTGGTCATTTTATGACTAGATATAAACTTAACTACTTTTAATATATATCATCATCGTCATTGTTGTCGTTTAACATCTGCTTCCCATGCTGGCATGGGTTGGATGGTTTGATTGGGGGCTGGCGAGCCAGAAGGCTGCACCAGGCTCCAATCCGATCTGGCAATGTTTCTACAGCTGAACGGCCTTCCTAATGCCAACCACTTTGAGAGGGTAGTGGGTACTTTTTACATGCCACTGGCACGAGGGCCAGTCAGGTGGTACTGGCATCGGCCACGCTTGAATAGTGCTTTTTACGTGCCACTGGCATGGGATCAGTCAGCCAGCACTGGTATCAACCACGCTCGAATGGTGCATTTTACATGCCACCGGAACAGGTGCCAATCAGGCAGTACTGTCATCAGCCATGAAAATGACTTCACTTGCCTCAATAGATCTTCGCAAGTGCAGTTTATTGCCCAATGATTGAAGGGTACTCTTATATGGGCTGGTTATCCTACACTGGCATAGGCCACGGTTACGGTCTCACTTGGCTTGCCAGGTCTTCTCAAGCACACCATATCTCCAAAGGTCTTGGTCACTTGTCATCATCTCAGTGAGGCCCAAGGTTCGAAGGTCATGCTTCACCACCTCATCCCAGATCTTCCTGGATCTGTCTCTTCCACAGGTTCCCTCTACTGCTAGGGTGTGACACTTCTTCACTCAGCTGTCCTCATCCCTACACAACACATGACAATACCAACGCAGTTGTCTCTCTTGCACACCACATCTGATGCTTCTTATGTCCAACTTTTCTCTCAGGGCAATTACACTCTATTGAGTATGCACACTGACATTACACATCCAGTGGAGCATACTCGCTTCATTCCTTGCAAGCTTACACATGTCCTCAGCCGTCATGGCCCATGTTTCACTGCCATGTAGCATGGCTATTCGCACACATGCATCATACAGTCTACCTTTTATTCTGAGCAAGAGGCCCTTTGTCACCAGCAGAGGTAGGAGCTCTCTCAAAGGGCCTTAGAGTCAATCTAGCAAAATCCAAATAAGTAGAAAGGCAGGCAAAGCACAAATCCCTTCAGGTAGATGGTCCTGCTCAATCTGTAGAAACGGCATAGGAAGAAACTCCACGAGATGTACTCAGTGTAACTTATGGACACATAAGAGATGCAGCAATATCAAAGGAAGGCTAACTGGGAAGAAAGATTTTGTGTGTGGCAAATGCTCAGGGGTAATGAACACTGAAAATGTGCAGTAAACAGCCTCCGTCACATTCCAGGGGGAAAAAATACGAGTAGTTGATAGCTTCCATTACCTAGGTGACCAAGTCAGTACTGGGGGCAGTTGCTCTGAGAGTGTAGCTGCTAGAATGAATAAATGTGTGTGTGTGTGTGTGTGTGTGTGTGTACACATGTACATATATGAGTGTTTGTGTCTCCTTGTCTTGACATCACATGATAGTTTTAAATATTTAATTAATGTTGAAAAATTAACTGTAATACTTAGTAAACAAAAGCATTCTTTCTTCATCCTGATACACGGAAAAAAAAACAATGCTTAACAAGATGTAAGACTGCAAGTCTCACAAAGTGCCACAAATATGACATAACTTTCTCTCTCTCTCTCTTAGGTCCATTGGTGCATTTGAGTGACACATTGAGCAATCAGTGATTGTCAATTATCTCTGTCTTTGGTCAACCGGTATGCTTCTTCCCAGGTGATGCTCGATTTGCATAGGTCTTCTTTGAAGGTACTACACTGTGTCTTCCTTAACTGGCTTCTTTCTCTCTTACCTTCCAGTAGTATCCAGCCCATGGTTGTTTCGGCAAGCCTCTCCTCCGGCAGTTTTAGTATTACATAACTTTAAACACAGAATTGTTGTGTACTATATCATTAAAAAACATGGTGGTACTGAAACATTTGTAACTGGTCATTAAAGATGTGCTAAACTCTTTCTTTGTCCTCATATCTTTTATATCTTACTTCTTTTAGTCATTTGACTACAGCCATGCTGGGGCACTATTTTGAAGGATTTCAGTCAAACAGATCGATCCCCAGGACTATTTAGATTTTTTAAGCCCAGTACATATTCTGTCAATATCTTTTGCTGAACCACTAAGTTTATGAGGACATAAACATACCAACACTGGTTGCGAAGAGGTGGTGGGGGACAAACACAAGCACAGAGAGACACATATATAGATATATACATACATACATATATATATATATATATATATATATATATATACATACGATGGGCTTCTTTCAGTTTCTGTCTACCAAATTCACTCACAAAGCTTTAGTTGGCCTGAGGTTTTAGTAGAAGACACTTGCCCAAGTGCTATTCAGCGGGACTGAACTCAGAACCATGTGGTTGGAAAGCAAGCTTCTTACCACACAGTTGAATTATATATATATATATATATATGATGCAGTTCTATATTTAAGAGATGAGGAATAATGTACATTATTTACATTTGACGGATATTTGTCCTCAACTTGTGTGTTGTTAACACGTTTCAGCTGCTATACCCTCCAGCCTTCATCAGGTGTCTTGGGGAAATTTCGAACCTGGGTTCTCATTCCTAAGGTATTTTTCGATGTTAATATTATTATTATTCAGGTCACTGCCTGGAATCGAACTCGGAATCTCGGGGTTAGTAGCTCGCGCTCTTAACCACAACGCCATATGCCCACAGGCATATGGTATAGTGGCTAAGACCAAAACACCAGATACCTTGCCATACTCAAGAAGACCCATACCTTGCAAAGTGGTTGGCATTAAGTAGGGCATCCAGCCAAATCAGATTGGAATCTAGTGCAGCTCCCCAGCTTGCCAGGTATGGTCAAACTGTCCAACCCATGCCAGCATGGACAACAGGCATTAAATGATGATGATGATGATGATTGGTTGAGAATGGTCATGTGATGAAGTAAGGGAATTTTAATCACCGTTCTGCTAAGTCAATGTATTAAGGTCATTTGACAGCCATGTATGAAAATCACCTCAAAAGGAATGTGTGTGTGTGTGTGTGTGCATGCATGCATGCACCTGTGTTAGATTAATCAAACTAACAAACACCACACACACACACATCCCCCCCCTCTACACATATACACGTGGTTAGGTATTTATGAAAATTTGTGAAATTGGAATGAAGGCAACTGAAATTTCTCCTGTTCTACTTAATCCATTGGACTAAACATAACAAGAGGATACACATGAATCAACCATAATTTACTATGCACGAAATTAAAGTGTAATTAATGAACTTTAAAGAAAGAGATTTGATTAATTTTCGTCAACAGGTTTTTTTTTTTTATACAATCATTTACATTCTACAAACTGATCAAAGAAGAGAAAACAATAGAAAAAAAAACTGTTTTCATACACTGTAATAAATTACTGGCTTGCTATTAGTTTCTGTGTCAACAAAAGGGTTTTATAGCTATGTTCTTCATTAATTTCTTTTATGGTTCTTAAAGTATAATTATTCTATTAGCTACTTAAATACATAAGTCCAGACATACTTCTTATCATTTTATCACTCAAAATTTGTTATCCACCAAATTAAGTAGATTTTGTTTATTCTATTTCTGTATCACAATGACACTCTTCTTTTATAATAGATTTTTTTTTTTTTGCTTGCTTAGAGGTCGAGTTCAGCTACCTCAATAACCAGCAGTCACACACACACACTCTCTCATAGATATAGATGACACAAACAGATAGTCATGGCCAGTACCAATGACACGTAAAAAGCACCAGTGTTGATGCCACATAAAAGATACCCAGTACACTTTGTTTAAGTGATTGGTGTTAGAAAGGGCATGCAGCCATAGAAGCCAAACCAAATTAACCTGGAGCTAGTTTACCAATCCCGGTCAAACCATCAAGCGTGGATGCTAAATGATGATTTTTACAGAGATAGTTATTATCCAGAGGACAGGCACTTCTTTTTTCTAAAATTGTATCTTTTAATATTGGTTCTAAATTTTGGCAGAAGACATCGACCCACCCACCCCCGTATAATGTTGAGCCTTAGAGAGGAAATGACAAAGGACTGAGATGATTGATGACATACTCTACTCAAGAAAACTCATTTGTCTAAGCAGAAATGAAGCCCTAGAATTATATTGTCTGTCCTGGCACCTGATCTATCTCTGTCAAATCTCTTCCCACACAACTCAACTTCCTGACACCCACCCCTCCAGCACTCATCTAACTATGGTACTTTTCATTTACTGTAATTACATGAGAGCAGAACCGCACATATTTGATTCCCCTGGAACCACTTCTTTTTATCATCTGCATTCTCAATATCATCCCTTTCACCATCATCTTTTCCCTGTACACTTTCATTCAGCCAAATGACACATTCACCCTGACTTTGTTTATCACTTACTTCTTCCACACCTATGTACCTCAGACCTTGTTCCTGGCACTGTGCACCTTCCACATCATCATCTGTTCTACCATTTATTACCTCTTTGACTCACTCCTATTTCCTCCATCAAACTGATTATTCACCATTGACCATATCATGTTTGCCATTCATCTCTATCCATCTGCCATTCTCCTTTCACACTCACAAAGCTATCTATCCATCACCCTATCTGATCCCCTTATATTCATCTTCTTTACTTCAAGAATATGCCCTTAGGCATCTCCACCATTTTTATTCTTTTCCAACTGAAGTAACCATGTATTTCTTTTACAGCAAAATGCCTGTTTCTGCCTGTCTATCATACTTTAACCTCTCATCACATGACATAAAGCAACCTTCCTCAATACTACATCTCAACTCAGTTGAGGAGGAGTCAATGTCTTGTGGGTACTTGGTGGTTTCACTGATGCTGATATGTAATAAAGCCTTCAGTACACTCTGCAAATTGGTTGGTGTCAGGAAAACATGCCAAAGCAGACATTGGAGCTCAGCATAGTTTTCTGACTCATCAGTTCCTGTTGAACTGTTCAACCCATGCCAGCATGGAAAACTGATGTTAAACAATGATGAGGAGAATGATACAAGTGTTTCAAATATACCAATATGTAAGTTGATCAAAGAATATGAATACCCATCGTCCAAACTTAAAGAAAACTCTTTTACTATTTTTCTCATGCCAATGTTTATAAACTGGAGAGGATAGTTATTTTTTTTCATAGGTGAACTGGAGTGGCACATGGGATACCAAAGATTTTGGTATTTGGAGTGTAGCATGGGATTTATTTGATGCTATTGCTAGATTTTGTAAAGCTGTGTCTATAATTTGTAATATAAGACTAGAACTGTTGATGTGGCATTATCAACAAAGTTTATTTGAAGTGATGAAAGTAAGTCATCTAGCAGAAGAGATTATAATGGTTTGTAGCTTCTCACTTGGAGATCTTGGAAACAGTAGAGACAAAGTTTGGCTATGAAGATGTTCATCAAAAGGATACTACTGCTAATTATAATCTGATTGACAACTTTCCTCTATTTCACAGACTAGAATCTTCAACTGAAATGGTTTCTTTCCTCAAATAATCAGCTTTCATGCTCTGAATAGTCACAAATGTGCATGAATGAAACAGTAAAAGAATGTTGTCATGAAAAAAACAAAGGAAAAAAAAAATGGTTAGAAGATGGAAAACCATTTTATTGCAGATTAATCTACAAAAGAAATTCAATGACGATAACTGCACATTACAAGTGAAACAATATAAATGCATAAGTTACCAAATTCTCCAAGAACATAGAGAACACAATACTTTATAGTCTGTAACACTTTTTGTATAACTGTCTCATAAAAAAAGAACTTTTTATGTAAATTATTGAAAAGGGAATACATAAAACATTATTACAAATGTTCATACTTTTTCCCTTCAACTAAAAATATTTAAACAATATTCATCATATTTTAATAGAAAAGTTTCAGGTGTATCTGATGATATTTACTTAAATTATTGGATATACACAGGCTATGCAATATACACTTTCTTGAAATAATGGTGGTATATTAAGTCGCATTATAATAGAGATACTGAAATCACAGCAATATTTATGAAAGTGGTTAAGAATTTTTACCTGGTCATTCAACTTGCTAGAAATAGCAACTAAATTTCCTTAAAAAATCACACTACTTTCTTGAAAGAAATTATATAGATAACAACCATAAATATATAAACAGACAGGACAGTAATGACAGGAAAATCTGTGATTATAGATCTGCTTGAGCATGGCTAAACGAGAGAGAGGAAATATGTGTTAAAGAAGGAACCAATGAAAACTCTTTTATAGAGTAATTTAATTTGCTGAATTTAAGAACCAAAACAAACTCCCCATTGTCTATGTTGGGATTGAAGCTATGAATTCTACTGAAGGGCATTACTCAGCTTGTTACCTCTGGCCCATAACATATTCACCAAAATATGTTTAAAAAATAAAAAGTAAGCATATTAAGAAAGGGAACTTTTAATAGCTAGAGACTTAAAATAGAGGGTGTATAGGAGTAATCAAATGTATTAATGGTAATTTCTGATGCCAATAGCAAAAACTGACATAGTAATAAAACAGTGCAGAAATAAGAAACAGAGCATGCTGTTACATAAAAAGCAACAAATTAATTGATGTACACAAAAACAGCTGTAAATTTGGCAGCTTCACAAAACCCAATGTACTGGATAACTAACAAGCTGAGAGAGAGAGAGAGAGAGAGAGAGAGAGAGAGAGAGAGAGAG
>NC_068996.1:38202070-38222418 GCF_001194135.2 Octopus bimaculoides | reverse complement strand
GAGAGAGAGAGAGAGAGAGAGAGAGAGAGAGAGAGAGAGAGAGAGTGAGAGTATTTTACTGCCACACCACACATGTTCTGACTGGTTCATAATATCTATGAATGATGCCAAAGCAGACTGGATCATATATCATTTCATGTTATTCTGCATAAGCATTTTTTGCTAAGGACAACCAAGAAAAACTTTAAAATGACAGTACAATTTGGAAAAAAAATTAAAAACAGATTTCTTACAAATCTATAGGTTATGCGATACAGTCAATTTAATTGATCATACGTAATTGGTTCATCAGAATGGTGAAAAATAGTCAACTGTGGCTGACATTAGGCTCAGGATATATAGATGAAATCACATATTGCAAGTTATTTTTGTCTGTTAACCTTCCAATAACACCTTCATAATAATGGTATCTAATTCTGGAGCATCGAAGCCAAACAATTATTTGCAATGAGAGTATATTAAAATCCTATGGAAATTATTTAAGACAAACAATTAGTTATGATTATTTATTTGAAGAGGTCTGAAATTCTCTATAAAAGAAATAAAATAAGATTTTACACATGGAAATAAGACTTATGCTATTTAGAGGCATGAGAATATATTAAAGGAAAGCATGCCTGTAATATATAACTTTGTGATAATACTGATTGATGTATGTCTAATCAATACTCAACATACAACACAAACAATAAATTGATATCATAAGAACACTAAATAGGGTTCATTTGGAAAAATAAAAAAAAGTACCATGTATGAATAACAAATAAAATAAAACAAAGAATATGTTTTGTTTATTTAAATAACTCTTAAGTGACACAAGTGATCAGCACATTGAGTTCAATAAGTGACAACATGGAGTCAGTGCATTTGTTAATTTGCCTCTTAAGAAATATGTGTGTGTGTGTGTTTATTCATTTGTGTTCTATTCATATTTCACAAGTACGTTCAGTTTTTTAAAAACATATTCTTATGATTCATTTGAATTATTCAGATTTATTGAATGCATGGCAAAAATAGGTCAAAGTTGTACCATGGGAAAAAAATGTGAAAAAAAAAAGAAATTAAATTTTCAACACTACTTCATTATTCTTACTAGTTATATGCTAACATAATAATTTTAGAGCAGGAATAAAAAAAAAGATTTTAAATAACCAATAAGGTGCTTTTCATTTGTTAAGCTTTCCTCTTATTCAAATCAAATAACAAAGCAGCAAGACTTTAAGAGACATCCTGAGATAGTTTAATCCTAAACACCTCCATTATCCTTACAAAAACGGTCACCAAATCACTTGATTTCAATAAAAAGGTATTTACTCACTACAGTTCATAATTATCTACCAACATTGATTTTAAACCCAACATCTTTAGGATACTGCCAACATTAAGTTGAATATATTTTCATTGATTATTTCTACACATTCAAAAAAAAAAAAAACAGTTGCTTTAATGTCCTCTTGCTTTTGAGAACACTGAAAAAAGCAAAGTTATTGCCCTTGACATCAGCAATTCTTTGAAAATGTCATCAGAAGCAACTCCACAGACCCAACTTATCAACCAAAGTGGAATTGAAGCTTCAATTGAAACTCTCTCTCTCTCTTGCAGCTAGTCATCATCTTGGATGAATGCCGATGCCCACCTAATTCTCCAACCTTTGCTATACATTAGCTGTCACATGAACTAATGAAAGATCCTCATAACCTATAACTCTGCAGATAAAAAAATTTTTTAAAACACCCCACATTGGAGCCCTAGATATTAAAAAAAAAAAGAAAAAGTCATGACTGAACACTTTTAATCATCATATTTAAGATAGGGTTAAACAACTTCTGATCATGGGAATGCTAATTACATCCTACCTGACAATAAAGAGAAATATGAAATAAAATATTAACATTCTGTGAAAGTGCTTGGCCTAACAATTCTTCAAACTCCTTTAGAGCCACTACACAAATATAAGACTGTTTTAGAATGGATGAGTTTCTTCTGCAAGACTACACCATACTTCAATCCTGAATAGCTGCTAATCTCTTTAAGAAAATGTTAACATTCAATAGCTTTACTGTCTATCTATCTGATTAAGAGGCCTACATTTACATAAATCCACTATACTCTCTCTACATAGACCACCATACTCACCAACACAGTAATGAAGGAATTGCTAAGTAGTAGTACACTTGAATACAAAAATTGTAATGTTCAGAGATTAAATTACCCTTGGCTGTCAAATTATTTTTAGTTTCTAATGATCTCTGCATTAGATATATTAACATTAATTATTGTAATTTATCTACTATTATAATTTCATTTATTAACAAAACCCTTTCTCTCAATGTTTCATTTTCCAGGCCATTACTTGCTCTCACATTTAATCAGCAATAATCAAAACTGAACATTAAATACTCTAAGCTAAGTCTGTTATTTCTATGCCCAAGGCTCAAAAGGAATGAGAAAATTTTCCAGAAAAACAGTTTGTTAAATTAAGAATGTTGGATGCTGATATTCAGTTCACATTGACAGAAATGTGAAATATGTTTAATTCAGTCAGGAGTTTTGTGAAAGGAAGTTTACTGAAAATAATTGTTTCAGAAGTTTTAATCTTACTAGTATAAATTATATTTTTCTTTTAGGGTATTTTGTGTCAAATCTCACCAAGTTCAATCAATGAAATACCATACAAATGACTGAACTCCTTCATACAAATTTATATGCCCTTAACCTATTACTGATGGTTATAAATTGTAAGAGAAGGTACATGGCTCAGTAAGACTATCAGGCTCACAACCAGTGAGTTTGATTCCCAGATTGGGCTGTATGTTGTGTTCTTGAGCAAGACACTACTTCATGTTGCTCTAGTTCACTCAACTGTACAAATGAGTTGTGACATCACTAGTGCCAAGCTGTATTGACTTTTGCCTTAGCATGGAGAGGGAAGGCCGATATGCACAGACGACTGATGATCTTTTATGAACAACCTTGCCTTGACTTGTGCCTTGGAAGGGAACTTTCTATCTAGGGGCAATCCCATGATCATTCATGACCAAAGGATGTCTTTACCCTATTACCATTTATAAATTGTTAGTTATATTATTGACTCAAATAGCAAATATGGGTCCTCTAATGAGATTTAATTCATAACAAAACCCTTATACTAACACTTTGTCTAAGCTATTTCTACAGATCAGTATTAATATATCATTAATATATTTAAGCCTGTAAACAATGTTAAATGACCAAACATCAATAGACAGATTTTACTTCAAAACTTAATTATTTCATGATATTAAGTTTAAACAATAAGTCAATTTGTATAATCTAAAAGTTCATTTAAAAACAAAGATAAATTTATTCAGAGATACACTACCAGTTTTCATTAACCAACAAAGGAAACTGTTGCTATAAATAAGATATGTTTGTTATAAACAAACTATTTATATATAGCATACAGTTATTAATTCAGTTTTAAAATAGTTTGATCAAAGCCTTAAAAACTAAATTCTCAAAAACAATCATTACAGAAACTTCTATTGACTTATGCATAAACAAAATCATCGTGATATTCGGGAGATTATTGGAAAGAAGATGACTTTCTACAAAGAATATTACTTACTTTCATGAGAATAAAAAAATATATATAAATAAATCCACAAATTAATTTTATTTCAAATTTTAAATATTAGAAGTATACATATTTTGGAACATAATGCAGCTAAAATTGTTATCAGTACTGGATAAATGTTCCTTTATACTTCTTTGAAAGTTACCAATACAATACAATAATGATTAATCCATCTCTCAATTTTTAGTTTATTTTTATAAGAACTTCAGAAAATGGCAATTAAGAAACAACAAAAGTAAACCTTGCTAGTTTACATCACAAGTGCTATGATTTAAAGAATCTTTTAAAACAAACCTGTGTTTCAGGTTTGTTCTGTGTTGCTAAACTATAACTCTATGAACCTTAATTTCAAAATTTTATTTCAGAAGCTTGAGAAAACAAAATTTAATAAGAAATGTTTAGATAGTTTTTTTTTCAATAAAAATCAAAGGAACATCAGAATTAAAAAAAAAACTGAATCTGTAAATTTACCAAATTCGTGTTTATTTTTTATCAAATAAATGGAGATTTTGTAATTGTAAACAGCCATAACATCAGAATTGTATAAAATCTATTTATACATAATTATAAATTGCAACAAATGTCTAACTTTGAAGTGCAAAGAAAAATCATATCCTACAATAGAAACTTACATTTGGAAATAACATTAAAAGGGGAAACAAAAATTTCTCAAAAATTTTAGTTTTTCATATTTTCTTACATTGTAAGGTGAGGCATGTTTCAAATGCAATTTTTGAATTATGATTAAAAAAAAAAAAAAACCTTTGTAGCTATGCCATTATTATTCACAAGAACAGTTTTTATCAAAAATAAGAATACAACAGCTTCAAGAAGAGTTAACTTGTTTAATTTCATATTGTCATCTGTCATTCATTCCTGTCTTTTTCTATTTGCATATAATTAAATAATTAATCCTTACAAAGGTGGGCTGAAAAGTTCATAGGCTGACTATGAAGGGACAATGCTAGAGTAGTGAGATCTTGCATGGTTAATTTTAACTCTTTATTAATAACTACATTGTTTATTTCCAGATAAAATAACATCTGTTTGTTCAAAAAAAAAAGACTTAAAAAATAACTAGTAGCAACTTCTCTTTAAAATGGTGTTGGCTTTGTAGTGTTAAGTACCTGCAGAAAATTCATGTAGATCCAGCTGGTTTTCTTGAATGTTTTATGAGCTAGGATGAGTTTTGGGTTCATCACTTTGGGCCGGAGACAGACAATCCAAGCAGTGGAAAGACCCCTCATCACCTGCTCCAAAGAAGGCAAAGTTGTTTCATCTGTCATGGAGGCAATGGCCTCAGTTTTTTGGGATGCAAAAGGCATTGTGGTTATTGACTGTCTTCAAAAGGGCCACACCATCAATGAAGTGTACCACACCAACTTGCCGAGGCAGTTACAAAGGGCTATCAAGAAGACCAAACACCCAAGAAAACTGATGAAAGGGGTCTTGTTTCTTCAAGACAGTACTGCAGCATACAAGTCTTTGGTTTCAATGGCTCCTGCGCATAATTGTGGCTTTGAACTGGTTGATCACCCTCCTTTTTTTCCTGATTTGGCCCCATCTGACTATCATCTGTTCCCCGACAAGAGAAAACACTTGGCTGAGATCCAATATTGCAGTGATGATGATGATGTCATATCTGCTGCTGTTGATTTTCTTTGAGCAACAGAAAGAAAGCTTCTTCCCCAATGGGATCCAAGCACAGTAACACTGATGGGTGAAGTGCGTGGACCACAAGGACAATGTTGAAAAATAAACCTCATATGGCCACTTTCCATGAGAGTATTTTGGTCAGCCTATGAAATTTTCAGCCAACCCACATAATTCAATCAAAATTGACCCAATAAGCATTAACAAAAATAAAGAAAATAGAAATGTTAAAAGCTAAAATAGAAAGACACAACTTATGATTTATAAATTACACTTAACAGATAAATCCACAACAGCTAATATAATGAAAAATACAATATGTAAAGTTTAATTATGCAAATTCATTTGAATATTTAACAGTTAACTTTTAAAGAACAAAATGAATAATAAACAAAAGAAATTCTGATAAAATTGGCATAAGAAATTTAGAGGTTAAATTTGTTTGCATTTTAAAGTATTCTGCTTATTTCTAAATCATTACTAAACTTTAATGAAATAAATGTCGCAACAAGTTAAGAAAAAAAAGAATACTCAAGTAAAAAGTAAATTGCACTTTGTTGGCCAATGCAGTTATAAACTGTCTCGTTTGTGATTAATATTGACATACAAAAAAAAAAGACAACTAAAATTGTTATGTTATTGTTTTAAAGCCCGTTGAGCTGGTGGCATATAATATTGCTGAGTAGGTTTCATTTTTTCTGCTATCTGTTGCTGTTGCTGTATGCGTCTACTGTACCCACCACCACCTCTACGAAACTCCATTGTTGAGATATGGCTTTGTTGAAACAATACATGCTCATTAGTATATTGTGCTGTTGGAGGCATTTGCTGGTGAATTTGCTGAGTAATTGAGGGCTGGTGAGAATGTGGTTGTTGATGAGCTACTACAGGTCCAGATTGGGACATAATATTTGCATTATTAAAACCTTGTTGTCCAGTTTGATTCTTTCTTGTGTTTGCGTTCTGTTTTGAATTTTCATGCTAAAAGAAATAGATATTTTATAAACATTAAACAAATGCAGACACAAATAATAATTTAATCTGTTATTAAATTCATATAATATAGCCAGCATATACTTAATGGGTCACTTCTTTCAGTGGAAAAATTTAAGTGTTGTAGAGTGAAAATGTACACCCCTCCCAGTAAAAAATGGTAGTAGCCAGCCATTATAAATAGACCAGTAGCTGGTCAAAAGGTTGAGAAAAAAAATACATTCACACAAAGAGTTTAAACAAATTCATGTGGAAAATTAAATACCTCAACAGAAAAGAAACAAAAATCTTGTGCAAACTTACAAAAATTGTAAAATATGAAAAAACTTGTTTGTTGGGATAGTTGAGTTACAAAAACAGCAACAATAGCAACAACAACAAGGATTGCAGTAGCAAATGTGACAACTAATGAAGTTGATAACCAAACCAGAGAATACATTTTCATCTGACCATGTAGCAGATTCCATAAGCAAATTCAAATATGACCTTGAAGAAGGAGTAACCTTCAAGGTTTACCTTTGAAGATTTCAACAGATTTTTGAAAGAAAATGTCAGGATTGGATGGACGATTTAAAAACGCATCTAGTTTTAAGAAAGCTAGGGACAGCAGAGCATGAGAAGTATAGTAACTTCATATTGCCAAAAAAAGCATCCAACATAAATTTCATCGACACAGTTGACATTTTGTGCAAAATGTTTAGTGAAAAGAGCTCACTGTTTAATACTAGATGGAAATGTTTAAACATAAAAAAGAGTGAAGATGAAGACTTCACTACTTACAATGGACAGGTCAACAAAGAATGTGAGAGATTTAGGCTGGATATGCTTACTCCAGATTCTTTCAAGTGTTTGATTTTCACACAAAGATTGCCAGATAGAAGAGATGCAGCAATTAGAATGAAAATTCTATCAAAACTGGAAATGAACCAGGATTTGACAGTGCAGAAACTGTTGGAAGAGTGTGACAGGGTATTAAAATTAAGGCAAGACATGAAGAAATTCAATGGAAAGAGTGTTTCCACATAAGACCAGTGCAAAAAAGTTGGAAGACAAAGTGTTGCAGGAAAAACAGAAAAGATATCAGGATGTAGACAGACATATGGCACATATGACCCACATATGGATGCACCTGCAAAAAAGATTGTCTGTATAAAAAAGCAAAGTGTTTTCGCTGTAGATTTACAGGACATATAAAATCGCACTGCAAAACTAGAATGATGGGAAAATGGAAAAAAACAATAAAAAATAAATAGTTTTTCAGCAGGAAAAGTTGTAACTACAACAAAAAATTTGTGAATGTGAGAATTGCAATTAGACACAGAAAGTGATATCACAAACATGAACAAGAAAACATGGGAACAAATGAGCAAACTAAAATTATGTAGTTCAAACAGAATAGTGTACAGAGTTTGTAGTAAAATGCCCAAAGGTCAAGCCAAAAAAGTGAATGCTTATGTGTTGAAAAAAAAACACAAATTTCACGCCAAATGTACGGAGAAATTAAATTTATGGGATACATCCATAAGCACTTTGTTCAAAGTCAACGAACTGAAACAAATGTGATGCGGAACATCGTACGTGAACTACCAGTAACCTTGAAAGAAATAACAAATTTATTCATGTGACAAAAAGAAAACTGTGACCGACAAAAGGAAATAAAGAAATCTCTGATGCAAAGAACCATCAAGATGTGAACGTGTACTAATGTACGCTCAGAGGGTGGTCATACCACAGACATTACAGAAGAGAATACTAAAAGTGTTTCATGTGGGACACCCAGGTATCTCTAAAATGAAAGTGCTGATGTGAAGTTTCATATACTGGTCAAGCATGGACAAGGAAGCTGAAAACCTGGTAAAAGGCTGCAGAGGGTGTGCGCTGGCAGCGAAACTACCTACTACAAAATGAGAACCTCGACTGGAAGTGAAAATACCATGGTCCTGATTGCATATCGATTTTGCAGGCCCAGTAAATGGATATTATTACTTAATAGTAGTGGACAGCTACACAAAATGGCCTGAGGTCGTGAGGTGTAAACAACCAACCTCAGATGTTAATAAATTTCTTACGCGAACTGTTTGCAAGGTTTGGTGTACCAGATATAATTGTCTCTGATAATGGAACACAGTTTGTATCCTGTGAGTTTAAAAAATTCTGTGAGATGTTCACGTTAGAACATAAAATTATAGCACCAAATCACCCAAGATCAAATGGAAGGGCCGAACAGTTTGTGGACACTTTTAAGAGAGTTTTAAAGAAAGCTAATAGGGAAGCTACGGATGAGGTCACAATCCAACAACTTTTAAGGGTATACAGGGGAACTCCGAACCTAAATACACCAGAAGGAAGTTTACTAGCAGAATTAATGTTTGCCAGAAAGGTGAAGTCAATATTCGATAAACTGTTTCCAGTGAAGAAAAAAAATGTGCTAGTAAAGATATGCCAAAATTCTTTAGAATAGGTGATAAGGTATATGTAAGGATGTACAAGGATGGCAAGCAATACTGGGAAGAAGGAAGAATTGTAACATACATAGGAAGAATGATGTATGGTGTAAGAAGCAGAAATGGAATGGAAAGGAGACATAGAAATCAGCTTCAGGAAAGAGTCATAGAAAAGGAACCAACAAGGACAGAAATACCGACGGATTGGCTATATGACACTTTTCAGGTTCCAACACCATTACAAGAAGTTGAAACCACATGTACAAGGAAAAGGAAGAACACTGAATTCCTAAAAGTAGACCCTAAGAAAAAAAGATATTGTGTGTGTGTGTATATATATATATATATATATATATATATATAAATAAAAGAAAAAAGGAGGAGATAGGGTGAATAAAAGAAATTGATTGCTAAATAGAAAAATTAAAAGGGGAGATGTTGTATAGTGAAACTGTACACTCCTCCCAGTAAAAAGTGGTAGTAGCCAGCCATTATAAATAGGCCAGTAGCCAGTCAACAGGAAGAAGGTGAGAAGGTCAAGAGTATGTGTAGACTGTGTTGATAGTCGTGTCTGTGCTGATATAGTAACTATACTGTGATACTGAGTGGGTGTTATAACAATCCAAGCTTTTGAGGATAATAACACTGTATGACTGGGGGTCATACAGTGCCAGATAGAACCATTCTATCGATGACTTTGGAATATAACAATATCTCTAAGAGCGACAGCTGTCGTCAAAAGACAGATACAACTGTGGCATAAGACCATTGTACAACAGAAAAATAACTCTCTTTAAATAAAAAATCTTTCTAATGCTTTTTTTTTTTTTTTAAATGGTCATAATTTCTTTTTTTTAGTAATGTTTATTAGTACACTAAATTCCATTTTAACTCTATAGCCTCACTAATAGACATGTGTAATTAACTGGAGTAATTAAATGAAATTGCAGAGTAGGAGAAAAAGATTGATATTTAAATCAGTTGTGATTAGAAAGCTATTGTGGCTAAGTTACAAATGAATAGATTGCATAACAAAACAAGAATAAAATGAATTTTCACTTAGGCCACAGATGTTAAATGAAGATGACAATTGCATTATATGTATCCATAATTTACTCAGATTCCACCCATATTCTATTGGTCTGTTGAATTGCTAAGCTAAGAGGACATAAACACATAAACACACACACACACATATATATACATAATGTATGTATGAGGAGCTTCTTTCAGTTTCCATCTACCAAATCCACTCACAAGGCCTTGATTGGCCTGAGGCTATACAGTAGAAGACACTTGCCCAAGATGCTATGCTGCAATTTTTTTCAAAATTGATGATAAAAACAATTGCCAGGGAATCCAAAGCTATCAATTTTTTGTTTATAAATATATCTACAATGAAGATTCATTTATTGAAGATTTTCATGATAATCTAGTTAGTAAAGTATGGTTGGACACACTTCCTAAACCCAACCACTTTACAGAGTGTACTGGTGCCTTTTACATGTCACCGGCATGAGTGCCTTTTACATGCCATCTGATGAGATAAAGTAATAAGTATATACTTATTACTTTATCTCATCACTTAGTGTTTATGGTTGGCTTGCTACTTAAAACACCAACTTGAACTGCCACTAAAAGCAAGAATGTTATAATTACTTAATGACAATTGGCTATGGGCAGCTTATCAATTAAGCAGATATGTGTACCACAGAATAAAAGTATAAACAAGCAAAACAACTGCTATCAGGTTTGGTTATGACATCTATAAATTTAAACATAAGGGCTGATTAAGAAGTAAGAAGATATGCAGAAAGTCTCTTACAGCTGTTTCAAGAACAGATGTGCAGATGGTGCATTTCCCTGCAAACAAAATGTAGCTATCCATATAGTAGTAATCTATGCCATCATCAGAGGAAGAATGAGATATAACAGTGATATTGCCTGATGATGGAATAACTACCTGCATTACACAAGATGCACCATCTGCACTTCAGTTCTTGAAACAGCTGTAACAAGCTATCTGCACACCTTACTTCCTTATGGCCTATATTCTTCAAACTACTCAACCTTCATGTTTAAATATAATATCATAATCAAACCCGATATCATTCATTTGCCTGTTTATACTTTTGTGTGTGTATATATATATATATATATACATACACATACAGGGTAAAGACCCCCTTCGGGTATGAATGACCATGAGATTGCACATAGAAAGTTACCCTCCCTAGGTACAACTCCCAAAACAAGGTTGTTTATGGAAGACCAGTAGTTACCCATGCATACCAGCCTCTACTCTCCACAACACCAATATTATCCAAGGGGAAAGCAAAGGCCAATACAGCTTGGCACCAGTGATGTCACAATTCATTTCTTCAGCTGAGTGAACTGGAACAAGGTGAAATAAAGCATCTTGCTCAAGAACACAACCGGATATGGGAATTGAACTCATTACCTCATGATTTTGAGCCTGACATTCAAACCACTGAGCCATGCACCTTCACATATATGTGTGTGAGTGTGTATGGAGGTATGCTGAATCTACATTGATATAGTTGACACTCAGTTGCTTGTCACACACCTCTCCACTCACTCTCTCTTGGGCACTTATTGTCATCTATTACTTACCCTTACCACTGTCCACCTCAATTACTATTTATTATATTCAGCCTTCTCCCTGAAACACTGTTTCTACCATTACACTCCTCTTCTGTCCCCCACCCCCATCCATTCTTGTTATTCTATCATTTCTCTCTCTCTCTCTCATTCACTGTTGTGATCACATTGTCTTGAGTGGAATACACATCTTAGAGTGTAGTGGTCAGGATTCTTTACTCATATAGTGTATAAAGTAACCTTATTGTGCTAGTGTCGTGATACAAGAAAAAATTAAACCAACTGACAAACAAGAAGAAAACACATAAAATAAAAAGGCCCTACATGGTCCTCCCACCCATCTAGCAGGATAGTAACTCTTGATAAGAACGGACATAGACTATAAGCCATCCACCCAAAAGTGGTCATAAAATGATGGTGAAGAAAATAAATAAGAGAAAATTCAAAATGTATTTATACTAACTCACCCAGCTCTTAGAAACTGGTTTCACATCAGCTAGCATAACTTCTTCCGCATTACCATATTCTAGAAAAGTGACTACACAGGTTGGAAGGTCAGGAACAACATAATCAATAACAGCAGGATAAAACTGTGTAGAGATAAAGAAAAACAATATGTTAGACATCTGAAAATTGCTTTTAAAACATTTTTGATCATTAACCCTTTAGCATTCAAGTTTCTTAGTCAAATGTAATGCTTACTTATTTATTCCCTTTGTTTTGAATTAATTATACATTATTTTGTAACAACAAGATTTCAATGGTGCGTTTGTATATTTTTAGAATGACATTGTAGGATAGGTGTGAGAGGTTAGATCTGGTCAGTTTGAACATAAAACACACAGAATATTTGGTCCAGATATGACCAGTTTAAATGCTAACAAGTTAAAATAGCAGTGAGATTAAAGTTCTGGATTACTAATCACCATGAACTTTATCTATTAAGAGGAGTAAAGTTAAATATAAACATACCAAGCTACAAGGCAATCAACTTGCACACTATGATAGTAGTAGAACAAGTAACTCTAAATTTAGAAATACTACTCAGCCCAACAATGATAATAGGTAAAATGGGATATGCAAGTAGAATATTGTATAGTTTAACTCCCACCCCAGACCCTTTGGCCTTCAAAGAACACCCCATGTGCGCAGGATTTTCTTCTGGATGTTGGAAAACTACTATAAACCACTTTCCCCAACAAGCAAGTACAAAAAATGTTTAATAGAAACATTGTAAAAGTACCATATTTTACCACACCTAATCTAGCAGTATCAACAAGAAGAAATGAAATAATATTAAGAATAGCACAGGTGATTTTAATTATTACGTGTCACCCGCACGAAGGCCAGTCAGGCGGTACTGGCAACGGCCACGCTCAAAATGGTGGGTGGCACATAAAATACACCATTTTGAGCGTGGCTGTTGCCAGTACCGCCTGACTGGCCTTCGTGCGGGTAATACGTAAAAGCACCCACTACACTCTCTGAGTGGTTGGCATTAGGAAGGGCATCCAGCTGTAGAAACCCTGCCAAATCAGATTGGAGCCTGGTGTTGCCATCCGGTTTCACCAGTCCTCAGTCAAATCGTCCAACCCATGCTAGCATGGAAAGCGGATGTTAAACGATGATGATGATGATGGCAGATCTTTTTCCTTTGTTAATAACATATCTGTGTCCAGTATAAATAATACTGATTCAGGGCCGCCACCTAATAATAATTTTAATGCCAATACAACTAATAATATTTCACTAGTTAATAAACAAAATTGTATGTGTAACTGTAGGTGTCCTTTAAGTAATGAGTAGGCACTCAAAGCAAATTCATTATGCAAATGTTCTGTTCAAGCACCTGATAAAATATACTATTATAGAGGTGTCATGGTGTCATGTAAATTAAAATCCAGATGGAATAATCACGTACATTCTTTTTAATAATAAAAGAAAATGACATGACACTTCCTTAGATAAATTTATTTGGCCTTTCAAAAATAGCAACATTAATTACCCTATTACATGATTGATTTATATGTACCACACTTCCTTATAAAATGGGTAAGGTTCGTAATTTATGCTATATGAAAGCATTAGAAATCCTAAGTTGTGAATCTGGTCTTAATAAACAAAATGAATTATTGATCTCTTGTCCCCACAAATGCAATACAACATTTTTTTAAAATTCCTTTTAGCTAACTTATATAATATATACAGCATCAATGTTAGCATTGAATTCTCTGTGTAACTTTAACTCTTCCTTAACTATTCTCCATAATGATTTGTGCTCCTGGTTCTGAATTCCTATAGTATTAATTAATTAAGTCCTTCCATTTGTCCATCTATCTATCTTTTATTGCAATTATGATGTTTTGGAATAGCAATCATCTTTAGAAATGAAACACCTTTCAATAATTACATCTACACTACATCTCCAATAAGTTGATCTCTGAACATCAATAGATGTCTTGTTCTTGAATATATACACATAATACTTGACACAGTTCAAACTAAAAACCTTTATTTCTACACTCTTATTATCAATACAACTAACAAATATACATGACAGAGTAAACAACATGAGATTTTCTTTCAATTGATCAAAAACTGACCTTTTTATCTTCCCAGTATTTTGCTAAGCAATGATCTCCATTTCGCCAACTATGAATATTAACCTATGAAAAGAAAAGTGTTTTTGTTAATAAGAAATTTTCATTTAAACATTTTACTAGTAAAACTAATTCATCAAGCACAACACTGCCTTCATAGTAAAATAAACTATCCACATAATTCATTTAATTCTTTAAGCTTGGAAAACATTTTAAGAAAAATATTCTTACATAATTATGATGAAATGTTTCAGCATATAAGATGAACTCTTTAAACCTAGTAATGCTGTATCACAGAAGGAGGGATGGTCCAAGGCAAGTTAATTAATTCTTTACACAGAATTCTTTAAGAAAATAGATTTAGACCCTAAAGTCATGAATCCTTTTTAAAGCAATTGATTAGAACAAATAGATTTGTGGGTGTGAAGCATGTACCTGTTTGCCTGTAATGTAAGTCAGACTTGCATGACTCCACAATTTGAATGGTGCTGATGATCCTAAAATGGACTTAGGATCAGACACTAGCCAGTCGGTCTAGTAGTCAGGGCCTTATATAAGTGAGTGGGAGCCGGTGCACTATAAAATTGTGGAGAAGGCCTGAAATGGTGTGCATTCTCTCCCAATGACTCCCTGGAACTTACTAGCATTTGGCACATGGAGTTTTCAACTAACTGCACTTGAACAAGCAAAAATAATCTGTTTCTAAGCCTCTAAATATGATTGAGTAGTTATCAGTAAAATTCAAACTCAGAACAAGTGAATTCACTGACTTCTCTAATTTGAATTGCATTCTAAAGACTACTACCTTATTTCTTATTTGGATGCAAGCTAGATTCATTATCCAGTCAACAACACCCATCCATATCTCTTTTGTTACTATACAGAGTAAAAGATTTGAACTACTGAAAATTTCAATGTGCTTTTTTTATTTTCACATCCACATATTACAGTGATTCTACCATTTTTTCATTACCTATCAAAGTTGTTTTTATCTCTTCTGAGAAATATTTCTTAGAAATATACGAGGAGCAAGCTTCTGCCAAATTCAAATGCTGATCTTTAACAGATTCATGTGGTTTTATAACATATAACATTGAGTAAGATAAATTTGCACTAGAACAGCAAGTTACTAACTCATAACTAATACAAAAACAACAATTTATAATTCAAACATGGCAAACTACATGACACTAGGAACAAAATATAATGTGAAAACTTACCACATTTGGAGAAGGATTGGTTTTTCTTTCGTGCTTCAAATCTGAAGAATCAATATCAACTTGTTTCTTATGGCAATTATTTCCTCCACTACTACCAATGCCACCACCTTTTGGACGGTTAGCTGTATTATATGAATAATTATTTCGTCCATTGCTTCCATCATAACTAATGACATGTCTTGCATCAACATCAGTAATTTCGCTCATGTTCAGATTATCTAACATCTTTTGACCATGTGCAACGGGTGAAAACATTTGTTGCTGAAAGTCCCTGTTCATGATTTTATTAGGGTTTTCAGCCCCAAGAGATCCACTCACATTGTGGTGTTGAGGAGGATGTTGAGGTTGTTGATGATGTTGGTGGACGTCCTTCTGGTTGTAGGGTGGATATCTAGCATTTACATCATTAGAATAGTGTGCTGACTGTGAGGGATGCTGCTGCTGCTGCTGCTGTTGAGTTGGTCCTGAGCTTAAATTGAAATATGGTGTGTGTTGTTGTGTATGACCTTGATTATGGCAGTAGCTTCTTGTTTGTCGGGGAGTGGGACCAGATACCATCCCTGCTTGCCTAAGGTCACTGTGATAACCTTGATGGAAAACAGCTCGGTTGTTAGTATTTCCTTGAACTGAGGCATGGTTATTATAGCGCTGCTGTTGATGAGGATGATTATAATGAGTTGATGGGTTATTATTATTATTATTCAGTACATGATTCTGATCTTGTCCTCCAGAACGGTTGCTACTACCAACCAGTGCACTACTGGTGTTCTCATACTTGTTATAACCACGTTGGTTATAATTATGATTAGTATTTGCTGAATTATTAGGCACCAAAGTATTGTTATAATTACCATGGCTTGAATTACAGTATCTCTGCTGATAGTGATTGGAGTTGTTATAATCTTGACAATAAGCGGTGGCAGGGTACCCTGAATTTGACCCAGAATTAAAAGAGTGGATGTTGCTATTGTTGCTGCTACTATTATCATTGTTATTAAATCCATGACCACCTGAATAACTATTAGCACTATAGTTATTACTAGTATAATTACTGCTATGCCCATGACTAGAATGGTTAGTATTACTGTTACTTTGTGCTGAATCAGAGTTGTTGGCTTTACCAGACAATCGAGGTGGAAGGTTGCTTCTACGGTTACCAGCACTCTTTCTATTATCTGAATTTTGGCGCCCATCATAATCTGATTTATTATTATCATAGACGACATCCTTTTTAGAATCAGAAACTTTACTTTCAGTGTGAGTTTTCGAATCTAAAATAGAAAAAGTAATACATAACAATTAAACCATCTTAGAAAAGTGCTACATCATATGAAAAGAAATTAAGCACTAAAAAGTATTGACTAGTATTTTAGAAACTTTAAAAAGAATTTCAAAAAAAGCTAGGGAACATGGAAAAAGGACAGGCACACTGGTTCTGTCATATTTTGGAGTCTTTTATCCTTGGTGCACTATGTAATTTGACTTCATTTTGCTGGTGCCACCAGCAAGGGTGCTTTTTACATGCTGATGCTATGCAAGAAGCACCTGTGCTGGTACAATGTAGAAAGAACCTGTATTGCTGCTATGTGTAAAGCATCCATGTCATTCCCACATAAAAAGCAACCAGTATACTCTATAAAGTGGTTGGCATTAGGAAAGGCATCGAGCTGTAGAAACCACGCCAAAACAGAAACTGGTGCCTGGTGCAGCTCCAGGCTTTGCCAGCTCCTCTCAAACCATCCAACCCATGCCAGCATAGAAAATGGACATTAACTGAAGATGATGATGATATGCTAACATATTAGTGCAGTTTGTTTATAACTGATACTATATTTCAGTTTGTTTATAACTGATACTATATTTATGCAAGAAGATTTAAGGTTCAGTCAGCAACACTGTAGCACGTAAAATACACCATTTTGAGCATGGCCGTTGCCAGTACTACCTGACTGGCCTTCGTACCGGTGGCACGTAAAAGCACCTACTACACTCTTGGAGTGGTTGGCGTTAGGAAGGGCATCCAGTTGTAGAAACTCTGCCAAATCAGATTGGAGCCTGGTGTAGCCATCTGGTTTCACCAGTCCTCAGACAAATCGTCCAACCCATGCTAGCATGGAAAGCGGACGTTAAACGATGATGATGATGATGAAGATTCGATGTTAAAGTCAAATAGGATTAAATTATTTTATTGTTATTAATGTCTTTAGGATATTGAAATGTTGATCACCAGTGCCTCTGTCAAACAATCTGCCATTTGGTATCTTATAGAGTAAAATTTAACTACTCACTAAATTTTCTTTCCTTTTTCAGAAATACACAAGATCTCAAGATCTAAATGTTGGCAACCATCATTATGATACATACTACATTAATAAACCTTTTAGTTTACAGTGGTGAGTTCATATCACCCTAAAGAACTAGAGGAGGCAGCAGTATATCTTGGCGTCAATCACTAATGATATAATGGGTTCAAAAAATAATTACTAGAATTAGCATCTATTTGTTTTTCTTTTTTTTACTTGACTCTGGAGGAAGCAGTAACCCCCATAGCCTTTGCCAGCTCTGCCATTAATGTTCCTCTTCAACAGTTCTAAATCAACAGTTGCAGGAAAGGCAGGAGTAGGAAGGGAATTTTAAAGGGCTGATATTCTAGGGTGGAAAGACAGACTAAAGATTGGTGCAGGATTGGATAACAAAGGTAATGAGAAAATGAGTGACATGAGGGATGGAATGCCTAAGTGGAGATAGCATGAACCCAGAGCTCTGAAGGGGAAAAAGGCTATCAACACCAGTGCTACCAGAGCTCAACTGGTATTCATTTTATTGACCCCAAAAGGACGAAAGGCAAAGTCAAACTCGGCAGAATTTGAACTCAGAACATAAAGACACATAAATGCCACTGAGCATTTTGCCCAGCATGCTTATGACTGCCTGCTTCCCACCTTAACATATTTGGTAATATTAACACGGCTTGTGATAAATAAAACAAGCCTATTAACATATATTACAGCCAATCAACACATCCTAAATTCATTTATCTTAAACAATAAGTAGAGGACTTGCTCTATTTTTCCCTTATATCAATTTTGTTCTGTTGTGATGGGCAGGTCATCCTCCACTATTATTTCTCTCCAACACTGTCCTTTCGGTTATTCTTTACTATCATCCTCTCATAACAATACGTATATTTCTTTCATCACACTCTAATTTCTACTCTTTCAGTCATGGGGGCTATTTCTGTCTCTCCTTGCAAGCTATAAAGAAACTATGGTGCTGATTCCACAAAAAATTGCACCTAATACTCTCTGTAAGTGGTTAGTAAATCAAATTGAGTAAGTGACAACAGATCTTGAGAGGGTTCTTCAGTCTTGCTGAGAGCATAAACTTTGTAGTGCTGATGAGATGAAAAATGCAACCCATATACTCTGAAGAGTGGCAGGTGTTAGGAAGGACATCCTGTCCAAACTGAGACAATGGAGAAAAATGTGGTAGTCTTTGTCAGACAATCGTACCAAACTGCCCAACCCATGCCAACATGGAAAATAGATGTAGGATAATAATGTTCTTGTTAATTAGTAGACCATGTAGAACAGTTACCAGATATTTACATCATATCACCATTTTCATTTGCAATTCCACTTCAACATTTTACTACAATACTGTTTTAAAGCAGACGGAGTTTGTTTGTGACTCAACTTGGTATTTCTCATCAGACTGTTGCTTTTATTACACACACACACCATTTTGCCTTACCATGGGAGACTAATGCATTTCAAACACTTTTTTCATCGTAACTTATTCTGTCATTCGGAGGAAAAAAATGTTTGAAATGCATTGGTCTCCCATGGTAAGGCAAATCAGGGGGAAGGGGAGGAGGTGTGCAGGTACAATTAACACTAAAAATGTACAAAAAAATAGACTTCATCAAAGGCCAGGGGAGAGAAGCTTCCATTACCTAGGCAACCAAGCCAGTAGCAGAGGTAGATGCTCCGAGAATATAGCTGCTAGAATAAGAATGAGCTGGGCAAAGTTCAGAGAGTTCCTCTGATGGTAACAAAGTTCCTCTGATGGTAACAAAGGGCTTCTCCCTCAGAGTGAAAGGCAGACTGTATGATGCCTGTGTGCGAACAGCCATGCTACAAGGCAGTGAAGCTAATATGCTATGCTGGAAGACATGGGACAAGGTGGTGAAGCATGTTCTTCAAACGTTGAATCGTATGGAGACAATAGCAAGTGAGCAAAACCTTTGGCAACATGCTGTGCATGAGAAGACCCTTCAAACCAAGTGAAATCAGTCATGGCCGATGCTAGGGATGCATAACTGACACATAAGAAGTACCCTTCAAACATTGGGAGATATGCTGTGCTTGAGAAAACCCATCAAGCCAAGTGAAACCATAGCTGTGGCCGATGTCAGTGTTTTTTAGCAAGTTTGGCTTCTACAATTTACCTACATCTCTTATTCAAACACCTAGTGTAGACTTTCTAGGGAGACTCAACAAGGAGATATCTCTATAATTAGATTTTGACCATATAAAGCCATTATAATAGTAGTAGACAAAGCAGAGAGAGGAAACAATGCACCTGTGGGCGAGAGGCTGGAATATGTTTGAGAATGTCTTTACACCAAATAGTTAGATCATACTTTTCTATACATGGAGTCTAAAACATCTGTATGTGCATCAATAACACTAATTCAGCTGACCTATGGACAACATCAATAATTGTTGAAGCTGAAGTATCTTCTGGCTCTGAAGAGAAGGACCAGTTGTTGGGATGTGGTCTCAGTTGTGTTAAGGATGTGCTCTTATCGGGACATATCCTTGGAGATAGTGAAACCCAACAATCACAACGATTTTAAAAAACTCTGAGTACTACTGATAATTAGAAGTGTTATACAATTGTGTTTTTGTGGCAGATAAGATAGAGATTTTTATTTATTTACGGCCTCAAACATCTCATACCTTTCGCGCTTTAGTCTGCCCTCTATTATTTATCTTGTTTCTCTCCATGAAATTCAATTGAATTCAGTTTTTGTCTTAAATTCATACTTATTCATTTTCTAAGCTTCCTAAATTCATGCTACGTATATATTCTATTCACCTAGATTTCATTGCTCTTTTAAAAATTACGATTTATGCATTGTTGTCTCTCAAATATTTAAAATCTACGATCAAGAGCCCTATCTCCTCGCTGATGG
>NC_068996.1:38185406-38198386 GCF_001194135.2 Octopus bimaculoides | reverse complement strand
GTAAAAGCACCCACTACACTCTCTGAGTGGTTGGCGTTAGGAAGGGCATCCAGCTGTAGAAACTCTGCCAAATTAGATTGGAGCCTGGTGTTGCCATCCGGTTTCACCAGTCCTCAGTCAAATCGTCCAACCGATGCTAGCATGGAAAGCGGACGTTAAACGATGATGATGATGATGATGATGATGATGATGAATAACATTTCATACTGTTGAAAGAGACAAGATTGGCATACACCAACTGGAGGATGCTTTCAAGGTCTTTCTGCTCATGGAGTCAGTGTGAATTGGCAGGCTGTACCTAGGTTGTGAATAGTTGATGAATGGTTAGGAAATTTTAGAGAAGAATGAAAGGTAGTGTCAGCTATGTAAGAATGTAGACAAGTAAACCATTGATCTATAGAAAGAAAAGCAGAGGGTAAAACTGAACCCTGGAAGACATCACAGTTGATAAAATGAAGAACAGAAAGAGCTCGGCCAACACATATGGCGATAGTGTGATCTGATGAGAAGTAACTAATCTAAGACAAGAGTAGAGCCCATAGGTATAAAAGTCTCTTGGGAGTTTTGTATGGCAGACATTATCAAAAGCTTTTGAGGACTACAACACTGATTTCACCAAGTTTCTCTTAGACAAGAACCCTTTTGTGGATGATGAAGAGAGTAGGTCACCAGTGAATTTGGTATTATAGAAACTGTAATGGTAGTCAGTAAGTTAGAGAGAAAGATACAAGTTGTCAGAAGGTGTTGTCAATGGCTGTTTCCGTTTCCTTAGAGATTTAACAGTGGCTGCAATAAGGCAATAGTTGGCAGGATAAAAGAGATGAGACATACTCTGAGTTTTTAAAGATCAGGGTAGATCCCTGAAGAGAGAGGTAGGAAATAAAAAGTTGGACTTTTGCGTGTTGCTAACAGATCAATATCCTATTGTTTCAGAACTGATGAAACTAGAAAATGAGAATTACAGAGACCTATCAGCCTTAAAAAGTTTGGGGGAAAAAATCAGATATGGCAGTGTCAAGATTCGGAAGCAAATAAAAGTAAATTGGATTCATTAAATTTTTAATAACTTGCTTATTTGCAACATAAATAACCAAATAGTTTTTGAAATAAAGATGAACAAAAATGACAAAAAGAAGGGGAAAAAAACAGTTTTTCTATCAACAATATGTAACAATAATGATGAAAAATTATTAATTGAAATTTTCATAATTTGTGATATAATAAGGACTGAAGTGAAACAAACTAACCTTCTTTTATAGGTATCTTAGTTTCTAGATAATCAAACAATGTAGCCGGACCCGATGGCCGACTAGGAACATCTTCATTTCCATTTTCTTTGTCTTCTTTATTCTTTCGGCCTTTTTTCTCTCGGCCTAAAAAGAAAGCAAATATAATCACAGAAGTTAGAAAATTGACTGTAATTAAAACAGGCAGTCTTATAATAATGATAATAATGATGATGATGATAATAAATGCCCTGATGCAGTACCAGGCAGTGGCTCTCATGGCTTCTGATCTTAACTGATTGGAAGTGTTATCATGTACATTGTCTTGCCTTGGTATAAAAGATGGGCTACAGCAAATATTCTGCTCAATACCACAGATTTGCTTGTCAGTTGCTTGGCCTTAACCAGTTGAGCATGTCCCTTGGTGACTGATGATATGTACATCTCTGATCACAACCTGAAGTAGTGAGGGAACAGCATAGCCATATGTTGAGAGGAATTCTTTGGGGTTTGAATAATTCACCTCTGGAAACATGGGTGTTTCCTTAAACAAACCTTATTCAGGGACATTTTGAGCAAGATGGACTACTCAACCTGAAGAAAATTCTAACTGGGTCCCACCTGTGAGGTCATGCGCTGTTTAACTTGATATGAGAACACCATGTCATGCACATATGGTTGTGATGCATGTGCCTGGTGTACCCTTATCAGACGGGTAGCCATGATGGGTATACTGGGCTTTGTATATTTTACTCCAGTGTCACTTTGATATCATGCACTACTTTCTCACTCAATAAAAATAATAACAGTAATAATAACAGTTTCTCACACAGACACAAAGCCACTTTCATTTAAAGTAATAGAGATAAATGCCAGTATAATAATATTGATGCTTGTTTTATTGAACAAGCAAGATGAAAGACAAAACTTGACCATAGTATGATTTGACCTTGGAGCATGGAGGAATATAAGTATATACTGTAAAGAATTTAGTGTACCATCCTACAAATAATTATTAAGTTATTCTTTAACTGAATAGTAGAAACATTATAACTTTGGATTAAATATCTTTCACTATTCATTTGTCTCTTAAGGTTTAAGTTTAATCCCATCAAGATGGCTAAGCCATATATTTTCTGTTTCATTAATAATGGTTCTTTGTAACATGCGTCTTGTACAATTGTTATATGTAAATTATTTTTATTATTAAGGTGAAGGTGCATGGCTTAATGGTTAGGGTATTTGGCTCACAATCATAAGGTTCTGAGTTCGATTCTTGATGGCATGTTGTGTCCTTGAGCAAGATACTTTATGTTATGTTGCTCCAGTCCACTCAGCTGGCAAAAATGAGTAATACTTGTATTTCAAAGGGCCAGCCTTATCATATTCTTTGTCATGCTGAGTCTCCCTGAGAACTACATTAATGGCATGCATGTCTGTGGAGTGCTCAGCTACTTGCAAGTTAATTTCACGAGCAGGCTGTTCCATTTATTGGAGCAATTGGAACCCTCATCATTGTAATCAACAGAGTTTCAGGAATTATTAAAATTGATAAACCAAAGTCAATTGGATCTTGGTTTCAAATTGCTAACATTATAATATCTTCATTTTTGTATCGAGTTTGCAAGATTCTTCTTGTGAACTCGTGTGTTGAAGAAAACTATGTCGAGTCTGGAGTGAGTCATATTGTCTTAATGCCTTATCTAACGCACTCACCAGTTCAATTTCCATTCATTTATTTAACAAACAGGATCAGCATCCAATGACAAGGTTGCAAAAGCAATGAAAATTTTGGAAGAAAAATATAAATAATGAGTCAAAATGAAACTGGTGAGTGTGGCTCTCCCCAAACAGAACATAATTATAATATCAATTAACCATTTTTGTTACCAACCAGCCCAAAGCTGCCTGATAATTTTTGGGGTTTATAAACTGACCAAAAATAACTTATTTATATTCAAATAAGAATTTCAAAGCAAATTTTGTTAGTACATTAGTGAAAATACATAGCCTCATTAAGTAAACAATTGTTATGAAGTGTTTGACATTGAGTCCCCCAATTTTTTTGATATTTTTCCAACATTATAATGGTTACATTTTCTGCAGCTTTTTACAACTGCAAAACTGAATACCAGTTTCACACTTACAAGTAATGATTCAGAATCTGAAGGATTTTTGAAAAATCAAATGAAATATACAAGCATAACTGTATGCATGATGGGGAATTGAATATTTTCATTTCTAATAATGAAAGTAATGATTCTGATGACAGCTCTGATAACAAAAGTGGTAAGTTTCTACCAGAAAGAGAATAGAGTAAGGATTTTCAAATTTTAAAAGTATTTTCATTACAAACCATATATAGTTTGTGGTCTCCTACATATCAGAAAGAAATTTGGGCATTTCTGAAATAAACATTATGTGCATTAGGAAGTGCTGTCCAGGATTACAAATTACTGGACCATTCAGTCAATGACCTGTATATTTTTAGTATTATGACATAGATGTGCTTTCTGAAATTATCTGAATGCTTGCACATATGAGACACTAGGAGTACAACAATAAGTAGGGAAAAAAATTATGATTACTTATTTAAATCTAGCTCTCTTCTTCAGTGTTTAAAGCACTTATAAAAGATATTACACAAATCAGAATGACGACTATCAACTGATGAAGATATGGAGTGATATAAAGGTCAAGTTTCTGACAGTATATGCCAGGTAAACCTGCAAAATAGGGCATCAAAGTTTGGAAAATATGTGAAGCAAATATGCCAGATATTGCTGTGGGTTTAATTTTTATATAGGAAAACAAAACAATAATGCAAGCCAGCATAGCCTAGAGTACAATGTGATTAGGAAATTAATACTTCCATACCATAACAAGGATCACATCTTCTTTTTTGACAGGTTTATCAGTTCAACCAAACATATGGCAGATTTAGAAGCAGCGAGAACAATGTAACTTGCAAGAGGTGAAATAATTGAATGGCAGAAAAATTTATTAATGATTACATACAAAGATTATACTCAATCACAGGTGAATGGAAAAGGCACATAATTGCGAACTGCGATCACAACAATTACAAATTCATTGATAAACCAAATGACTCAAATGATGCGTTATTACTTGGTTGATATACTAGGTAATAAATGGTGGTAGGTTGGTAAGTAGATAGGTAGGTATATTATTACGTACACATATATGTGTGTGTAATATGATTTTAAAGTACAATTTCAAATTAACCTTGTTCTATCTATTTATTCTAATTACCAGTAAATTTTAAATTACTTGTAAGATCAATGACAACTTTTAATTTATTTTTGTGACTCATTGTATTTGTGTCTGTTTATTTCATTTAGTTATGTGTGTGTATAGGAATATACTTTTTGATTGTCATGTGTATGTGAATTTATTTCATTTTGTACTTTCCTTTAATCATAAACTCCAGCATTTTTTCCGTTCAATTTTACATTTATATTACACTTGTTTTAAGTGCATTTATTAAAAATACACTAATTCACACAATTCTTCTATGTTACTATTTTGTTGTATTTCCAGAATATTTGCTAACTCATTTTCTATGAAAATACTTAAACAAAATTTTAATTATTTTAAATTTTTACTAAATTTACCTGTAAATAGAGACAATTTGAGACAAAATTATGTAACAAATTTAGAAATCTTCTTTTAAGCTAGTGTTTCAAAAACCACAATGTGTCAATAAATAAGTGAAAAAAGTTGAAGTTTTTTTATCAAACAAATTTAAATTCTTACTTATTTTAGAATTTAATTGAAACACATTGCAGAGTTAGAAATATATTAACAAAAGGGTCAATCCACTCCAAGACTTCACATAACTGCAAAAATATTCAAAAAAAATATATAATTTTATGTACCATGGAACTTTTCTGGTTTTTCACCACCCAGTTTTGCAGTGTTCTTTAATTGGCCTCCTGTAGAATTAGATAAATTCCCTCCTCTGCCATCTCTTCCACCAGGTCCAGATTTGCCAAGTAAAAAAACAATAGCTTGGTTCACATTGCCATTGTTTTGGCGTAAAGCTTGGCAAGCTTGTTCTGTAACAAAGCCCATCTCAACCAAGCGTGCCACATCTTTATCATTAAGAGCCTGAAATCAAATTTAAAATAAAGAGTATATTTGTTGCATGAGAAAACTCAAACAAATAAAATACACTACTGAAATGTATGGAAAAAGAAGAGAGATGAAATATTTTTAGGTTGAAAATTCCTGAAAGAAACCTTGTAATTTATCCCAAGGAGTGAGGATCAAAATAGTTTGATAAGTGCTATGCATGAGAGCTTCAGTCTATCAGTCATGTGTGTAACTTGGAAGCTGATAATGTGTATGTATTTGATCATCATTATTATCATTTTAATGTGCACTTTTCTATGCTCGCATGGGTCAGACCAATTTTCTAGAAGCAGATTTTCTATTGCCAGATGCCCATTCTGTTAACACCTTTCACCTGTTTTCTAAGCAAGATCCTCATGAACAACAAACAGCCTGAACACGACCATAAAACAGGATGGAATAAAAAAAAAAATACAGAAAGAAATAGCTGTTTTTAGACAAGGTAGGAGTGTAAGTCAGTTAATTTTTAATGCACAGAGGTGTAAATGTGAGGGTTGCCAATAATGACAAAGAGGAAGAGAAAAACGATAGATGTGTTGGACATGTTAATGATAAATTTCAAAACTGAGTAGAAACTGTTGCTGTAGGATATGGGTTCATCCGAGGAGGAGGACGAAGAGGACGAAGACGAAGAGGAGGAGGACGAAGACGAAGAGGAGGAGGACGAAGACGAAGAGGAAGGCAGCAGCAGCGATGACGACAACATACAGTAATCCATATAATGACAGCTCAATTCTGGTGATATTGGATAAACATCTGAGCTTCAAAAGGATCATGAGGTGGTTGGCATAACTGGAATACACTGTTGGTTTACTAATAGAACTCAGTAGAAAAGAAGGAGCAGTTAAAGGTACGGACAACATTGCCTGAATGGGAAAGGTTGGAAAAGTTTGTGATTGCAAGGAACGATCATATAAAGATTTTATATTCACAGTGAATGGGAATTATCAAAAGGAATCAAGAAGTGACAAGAGTTAAATGCCCCATCTGCTAGACTTAGAACATAAGCTAGCAATTAAACATGAAAATGCTATCCTCAGTTGCTAATGTAAGCTAGGTTGTTAACCATTGCTATGCTGCCAGTAAAAATATTTTTAAAGATGCACATACCTTCATAAATTGTTCACAGTGAAAGCCTTTTCTTAAAATGTGTTGTGTTGTCTTTATGTTGAGGGAAATACAGAAACACACACAAACAACCCCAACCCCCAAAAAATATTAGGTTGTGGAATTTTTAATTTTTGGTTTTAAATGATATATTTTCAAATTAATTTTTGTTAAATTACTTTGACTTTATATATCATTTTAAAGCCCGTTTTCCGCTCTATCTAATTGTGTTACTCTTTTCGAATAATTAGGCCATTTTTCCAGAACATTGAATACAACATGGGCAAAAAGCAAATTCACACAGTTTTCTTATTCCAGTTCAAGCTAGGTCGAAAAGCTGCTGAAATAGCTCGCAATATCAACAATGCATTTGACTCAGGAACCACTAATGAATGTACAGCACATTGGTGGTTCAAGAAATTTCGTACCAGTGACGAGAGCCTTGTAGATGATAAGCGTAGTGGTCAGCCATCGGATGTTGACAACGATCAACTAAGAGCCTTAGTCGAAGCCAATCCATGCACAACTGTTTGAGAGCTTGCTTCTGAATTAGACGTAACATATACGACAATTTCCAACCACTTGAAAGAGATTGGAAAATCAAAAATACTTGAGAAATTGAACAACAACTAAAAAAAACGCCGTTTTGAAGTGGTCTTCCCTTCTTTTACACAACAAGAACAACCCGTTTCTTGACTGGATTGTGACTTGCGATGAAAAGTGGATTCTTTACAACAACCAGCGACACTTGGCTTAGTGGTTGGACACTGAAGAAACTCCACAGCACTTTCCGAAGCCAAAGTTGCACCAAAAGAAGGTCATGGTGATTGTTTGGTAGTCTCCGGCTGGTTTCATCCATCACAGCTTTTTGGATCCAGGCGAAACCATTACGGTGGAGAAGTACTGTCAGCAAATGGATGAAATCCATGAGAAACTCCGACAACAACAGCCAGCATTGGTCAATATAAAAGGATCAATTCTTCTCCACGACAACACTCAGCCGCACGTCGCACAACTGACCCCGCAGAAGTTGAACGAATTGGGCGACGAAACTCTGCCTTATCCACCATACTCAACCGACCACCACTTTTTCAAGCATCTCGATAACTTCCTGCGTGAGAAATGCTTCAAAAACCAAGACGATGCCAAACATGCCTTCAATGACTTCATCATCACCAGAACGCAGAATTTTTACGTTACTGGCATAAATAAACTTGTTTCACATTGGCAAAAGTGTGTTGATTCTGATGGTATTTATTTCGATTAACAAAGTTTTGTTTGAGTTGAGATATGAGCATCTGAATTTAAAGGTTAAAAACTGTAAGAACTTCCTTGACAACCTAATAACTATATTGTATTATATACATACATACATACATACATATATATATACACACACACACACACATATATATACATACATATGTGCGTGTGTATGTGTGTATTGTGACTTTGTGTCTGTTTGTTTCCCACTATTGCTTGATAACTGGTGTTGCTGGGTTTACTTTGATGTAACTTGGCAGTTTGGTAAAAGAGGCCAATAAAAAAGTACCAGGCATAAAAAAGAAAGAACTGATGTCAATTTGATTAAAATTCTTCAGTGTGGTGTCCCAGTGTGGCTACAGTCTAATGACTGAAAAAGATAAAAGAATCAGTAAATTCTTTAGCAAAACCTAAGGGAGGTAACTCTTGTACGTCTCACAGTTGCTTTAGCTTCTAGAGATAGCAACCCAAATACTTTTAAATCAGATCCCAATGCTGAATGTTCAAGAACCAAATGAAGGGCAGATTTTCAATACTGGGATCATCCTGATTCCAAAACGGTATAATATGCCTATGTAGAGCAAATGTAGACTGAGATACAGGGTTCCCAGACAGACAGAAGTTCGCTTTTATTAATATAGAAGATTGCGCAAGACAAATTACGTTGGAGTCGCTTTCTGGCACAGCTTTATTTTGGGACCAGTAGCAATTTTTGTATCTAAGTGTTTAAATTGCATTTGCAGTATATTAAAAATAATTTTTTTATGCAGAGGACAGAATTAGCAAAATTTAACAGACTGATTTATAAACAGCAGAAGAAATAACAATTGAAAAATAACCACTAATATTTTATAATTCTAAGACAACTAAATATTCATACAAGAGAACCTACAGAAATAGGAATCATAGAAAAGGGCTGTGGTTGAGACTGACATCAATTAATTATTGCTTTATATAACAATAGCTCGGAGTAACATGCAATAACAATCAGTTTACAGAATGAGGGTTCATAAGTCATGAGAGTAAAGAATGAAACTTTACAGAAAAAAAAAAAATTATGTTCAAAAGAATAACAGTTCTAGACACAGTTGAAAAACTTAGATAAATTAAGCTTATTTTTAGTGGTTCTGGAAATTAAGCAATTTGTATGAAAAGTATTTATATAACTCAATGCTTCTTTCTTAATGCCTACTGTTCAGCTGTGATTTATCAGTGAGAGACTTATTTCTATACATGTTGCCTAAAATAATCCAACATTATAGCTTATAGTGTAATTTGAACTGATGATATTTGAGCATGGATCCTGACAATTCAATTTCAAAACTACCAAAGTGAATGAGAGAAGAAAAAGTAAGTCGAAGCATACTTGCTTGTTGCCACCAAAAGTTTTTATTTTCCCCTCTTCTTTTGCCTGAACAGCTTCTGCAATGGTAGCTTTCCGCTGATTTACAAATTCTTCACTCTCTTTCTTTTCTTTAGAAACTTCAAGAGATTTGAAATTATCTAAAAGCAATAAAATACAAAATAAACCATAAACTTTAAGTTTCCCTAAGATGATATTACCATCCTCAATTAAATCAACTTACACTGACTACCAATAAGGTTTATACACACAAAAAAAAATCAGGTCTGTGTTTACATTTCAGTTCTTTATTATTAAAGTGACTTCTTTCATTAGTAGTAGTAATAATGGAAACAAATGTTGAGCAGATTGTTATCCAAAAATAAGAAATATTTCAAACGTCAAGAAGAAAATATATAGAAACAGGAAATATTTGTCTTCATTTACTGAATGCATTATTTTCAAAACATGAAAAAAATTCTTGTCACTTTGAGCAATTGAACAGTAATTGGAGGCCACTCTTAACTGTATACTATATACATGTCGTACTACCATTGTCACAAGAATAAAGCTTTACATAGCAATAAAGTAATAAAATTATATAAATAAATTGGTAAGATACCTGTTCTGACAAGCTGTGATTTTGTCATTCTTGGGCCAAATGGTATAAAAGGTGGTGGACCACCTTCTGAAATGATGCCAGCTCGATGTTGCTTAGCCAGCCGCTGAAATTACATAAAATACAATCAATTCAGTGAATTCCACTACCTTTTCATACAAGGTAAATAACTCAATGCATATAAATTTGAATTCAGAATAGTGAAATACCAAACTAGATTCAGACTACTAAACTGTGCTCCAAACCAAATTATCTCAGTATAATGTCATATACAGACCAGGCAGCTAAACAGGGAGCAAATGGATAGGGCTTGTGGACAATTTTGTTGAACCAGTTAACCAAAGAGTTGAATATATAGATCCTTTCACCCATAAATATTTTTTTTTAAATAATATGTGCCTGTATGCATCTTTGTATATAACATTAGCATTTATAGATAATAGGCAACTGCTCTATAAAAACATCATTAAAATGTAATTTTTAGCAGATCTCCATTTAGTTGGAGGTCTGTTTTCATTTAATTGTGTATTTTATTTAACAGTGTATCATGCAGTGCATGTAAATAGGTCTGATTCTCTATTTTTGCTTCAAGTCCTGTGAGTGTCACCATGTCTCGTCTGCTTTTGATAGCTTGTTTTCATTGTGGTGGCTTGCTTAGAGTCATATACTAACAATGTATAGGGACTGATGATATAACATGCATAATGATATTGCTGAAAATCTCTAGCAAACTCTTCTTGCTTGTTATTTCTCTATAAAACACTAGACTAATTTTCTATATGGGAATGAATTGTTTCTTTACATTCTTCCAGTTACTGCCTACAATTCTATAGAGCAATTTCATGGTTTTATATTTCCTCAGATGTTTTGTATGTCTATTCAGAAGTATATATTATGATCTACAATATAAACATATACTACACATGACTAAAAACTGATATATATTGTGGCTAAGCATTTTAGATTATTCTGCCAAATGTAATGATTATTTATCTACATTGTTTTAAGTTAATCATGTATTATCTCATAACTCCAAGATTGCTTATTGTAGGGCAGGTATGAGAGGCTGGAGCTGGCTGATTTGAATATAAAACAAGTAGAATACAAAACATTAGGAAAGGCATCCAGCTGTAGAAACCATGCCAAAATAGACATGGAGCCTGGACAGCTCTCATCAAACCAGCCAACCCATGCCAGCATGGAAAACAGACATTAGATGATGATAATGGTGGTGATAATGGTGATGATGATGATGACCGGTTTAAACATAAAACAAAATATTAGATATTAAATGTTTTTGAGTGATGACAATAAATACAGTACATGGATGTGCGTGTGTTTTTAGACATTCTTAAATTCTTTCCACTCTGAAAGGCCTTGAAATTTTAGATAACAGCAGGGGCCTATATTTTATAGCGCAGCCACTTCCCAAAATCTAATTATTATATTTCACCTATATATCAATAAGTTATTTTAGTGGAATAAAGAAACAGTTAAATCTTCTACTACTATATTTCATCATCATCATCATTTAATGTCCATTCTCCATGTTGGCATGGGTTGTACAGTTTGACTGGGCTGGCACACTGGAAGGCTGCATCAGACTCTAGTCTGATGTGGCATAGTTTTCTATGGCTGGATGTCCTTCCTAACGTCAACCACTCTCAGAGTGTAATGGGTGCTTTTACGTGCCACTGGCACAGGTGCCATTTGTGTGACACCAAGGTGCGTTTACGTTCCACTGGCACAGACGCCAATTTGCGTGATACCAGTATCTGTCACGACTGCAACTTTGTTCGGCTTGATGGGTCTTCTTCTCAAGCTCGACATAATGCCAAAGATTCTGGTTATTGCCTCCATGAAGCCCAACACTTGAAAGGAACTCAGTCACTTTGCCTATGTGAGGCCCAACGCACAAAAGGAACTCAGCCACTTTGCCTCTGTGAACATTCAAAGGATGTTTTTTATATGCCACCAGCACGGGTGCACTTGGCTTGACAGGTCCTCTCAAGCACAACACATCACCAAAAGTCTTGGTCGCCAGTCATTGCCTCTGTGAGGCTCAAAGTTCGAAGATCATGCTTCACCACCTCATTCCATGTCTTCCTGGGTCTACTTCTACCGCAGGTTCCCTCCACAGTTAGAGATCGGCACTTCTTAACATAGCTGTCCATATGCATCACATGACCATACCAGCACAGTTATCTCTCTTGCACACCACATCTGATTCCTCTTATGCCTGACTTTTCTCCCAAGATGCTTACTCTCTGTTGCACATGCACATTGATAATGCACAGCCAGCAAAGCATACTGGCTTCATTACTTTCAGGTTTATCCTCAACTGTCATAGCTCATTTTCACTGCCATGCAGCATAGCTGTTCACATACAGGCATCAAACAATCTGCTTTTCACTCCGAGAGAAAGAGGCCCTTTGCTGCCAGCAGGGGTAGCTCTCTGAACTTTGCCCAGCCTAATCTCATTCTCAGAGCTACACTCTTGGAGCATCCACCTCCACTACTAACTTGGTCACCTAAATAACGGAAGCTGCCTACTGCCTCTCGCTTTTCCCCCCGTGACAGTTGATGGAGTCTATTTTCTGCATATTTCCAGCGCTTATTGTACCTGTGCACCTTCCACATACAAATTTCTAATTAAAATACTGTATGTTTCAATTAGCTATGTGTTTCAATTAAATTCCAGAAAACTATGAATTTAGACTGGTTTGGAAAATAGCTATGACTTTTATTAATATATTGAAGTACTTAAATGGCTCTTACATAAATTTATGGCAGAATTATTGTTTTCTCAAAACTAATTATATATAAAATCAGTTCTCTGCCATTGGTATGGAATACTTGAACTGGAATAAACAAAGGAGGTATTCTATGAATATGACTGAGTCCAAGATTGAAAAGGAATTTAGAAAAGAAATACTTTTCAAGTTTTCACTCTATTCTCTTTTGAGAATTAAATTGTTGCTGTTTTCAATACTGGTGTCATCATAATCATCATCATCATCGTTTAACGTCCGCTTTCCATGCTAGCATGGGTTGGACGGTTTGACTGAGGACTGGTGAAACCAGATGGCTACACCAGGCTCCAATCTGATTTGGCAGAGTTTCTACAGCTGGATGCCCTTCCTAACGCCAACCATTCAGAGAGTGTAGTGGGTGCTTTTACGTGTCACCCGCACGAAGGCCAGTCAGGCGGTACTGGCAACGGCCACGCTCAAAATGGTGCATTTTATGTGCCACCCACACAAGAGCC
>NC_068996.1:38181480-38184296 GCF_001194135.2 Octopus bimaculoides | reverse complement strand
AATAGAAAACATATTTTAAAACAAAAATAGAATAGATTTGTGTATCTATTCTTCACTGAAATTGGACCTACCCGCTTCAGCTCCCAATTTTCAACAAGTTTTTCAACTCTGCCACCAATACTTTTGGTATTTTTACCATTGAGCTGTAAAAATCCATTCTCAACAGGAATGGTTCCAGTAAACAAAACTTTACTTCCTGGAGGAGTATTCAAACTGAAATGAAAATTGAGATTCTCAGTTCCTTTGATTTCTTGAATTAAGTTATTTTTCACATTTAGACAAAGTACTTCTGAGTCTAAACCTATTACAGTATACTTCCAGACCAAAAAAAAAAAAAAATCTTCAAATATAGAAATATTCGACTTTTCTATACTGCATTAAGTGCCTCTCTTTCATTGCTCTGTGAGCTGATTCACTTGTTCAACATCTGAAGTAAAATTTAACAGCTGCATAAGAAATTTCAAAAGTGAAAGTCACTTAATCAAAATTACAGATCTATATTCAACTTACATAAAAAATAGCTAAAAGAAATAGTTAATTTAATTTTATCTTTTTCCATTCTTCTTTTAAAAATTTCATCTATTTGTACAAAACAGATTCCTATCTTCCAAAATATTTAAAGTTGCCAATATACCAATTTGAAAATGGTGGAAAACATTAGAAAATTTGACATTAAAACAATGAAGGAACTGATGACATCATACAAATTCCTTACTTATAAAGTGATACTAAATGATGATGCCTCATTAACAAATGTATTGGACTGATGCAATGCCACTCTGGGCTGCAAGGGTGCAATGAAATGAATGAGGTGATTAGAGAGAATGTAAGAAATGAAAAGTGATGACAGAGATAGAGATCATGAGTGATAGAGTCATGGATGATTGAGATACTGGCTGTAAATGATACAGAAGAATGATAAACAGACGAGAGAATATTAATGTGTGGTGACAGTAGCTGGACGTTTAAGGGATGAATATAGTTTACTTGTACCTACAGAAGATTCAAAGGCTGTGGCTCACCAATTTTAATAGTAAAAAAAAAATTGATTATTGGTCTGAAAAGGTTTTGAAGTTTACAACTGTATTTTTAAATTAAGAAAATTTACCTGACAGAATTAATAGATTCTAATTCAATGCCATAACATGTGCAATGACCATCAGTCAAAGACAGTTTTAATAAGCGTGGAGCTGCTTGTGATTCTTCATTTTCTTTAGGGGCAGATACATTGCGTATTTTCTGAATTTGGAGAACACAAGGACCTTGGATCTGAAAAATAATTAGGCAGTAAATATAATATAAAGTACAATTTTTTTTTTTTTTTATACACACACACACACACACACAAAATTCTATCCATAAAATTTATGAAGAAGAAGTTGAATCATAAGATAAATAATCTTCAATAGAGACTATATCCTGCTGATCCAAGCTATTGGAAAAAGCTTATTGAACAAACAAAGCAAACTGATTAAAATAATATTTAAGCAATGAAGTGTGTGTGTGTATGTAAAAATATCCTTCAGTTATCTTAAGTAATGAGAAAACTGAGTGTGTGTGTGTGTGTGTGTGTGTGTGCGTGCATGTGTTTATGTGTGTAGACATAGCTATATGGCTGAGAAGTTCACTTCAAAACCATGCAGTTTATTCCAAACCTAAGGATGCAGTCAGCTATTGTTCTCTATTACACTTTCGGGTTGAGCAAAACACATTTGATGGCTATCCACTTGCAACCAAGGGAGACTATCATTAACCATTGCCTATGCAAAATGTCAGTAATGCCTGTGCATAAGGTTATTGCACACACATTTGCTTGACCCAGGCTTCATACCTGTGGCTTCCATGCTTGCTGCAGAGCCCTCCTACACAACTAGACATCAGAAAGTTACTGTGTCACCAATTGCACAGCTTAAAATTTTAGGTCCAATAAAGCTTGCACCACACCTTACAGAACCATTTCTAGACTGACCCAACACTTACCAGCAAACATCTTGTAGAAACTAGGATAAAACAATGCATATAGAGGAGACACTGACCTCCAAACTGACTAGAATGGTAATGACTCTCAAGGTGGTGGGGTGACCCAAACTGTGAAGACAAATTCAATCCAGCCAAACATGGAAAGCAGATATCAAATAAGGAAAGCTTAAAAACTATAAGAAAACTCTGCAACAACTTGCTATGGAAGAAATACCTGACCACTAGTGTCCACATACAATGTTAAAGCAATATGAATGGTGAATGTAGATGGAAATTATTTTTCAATATCTAAAAAGGAAGTAAAAAAACATAATTAAGAGCAAACCTTATGCTTACATAGTCTATCTTGCCTCGGTTAATATCATCTGGCAGGAATTTTTGACCGATGTGTCTCAGGTCAACCTGAAAATGATACAAAGGCACCAAAATTCGTTAAATACATCTATAAACATATATACATGCATAAATATGAATAAATATATACATACATACACCTTCCATAAGTTCTGTCCAAATTTTGAATAAAGAAAACAAGTGATCAAATGTTATATTTAATTGAAATTTAATCATCAATGTACTTTCCCTGATTATCTAGGACTTCCTTCCATCTATTTACAAGCTTTTTAATCCCATCAATGTAAAACTCTTTTGGTTTCAAAGCAAAGAACTCTGAAATGTCAGTTTCGACCTCCTGGCTTGCGAAAGTTATGTTCCCAAAATGATTCTGTAAACTACGAAACAAATGGTAGTCTGAAGGAGCAAGGTCAGGAGAATAAGGTGGATGAGGAATTTTTTCCCCAACCAAGCTCTTCAATCTTCTGTGATGTGATCTTTAT
>NC_068996.1:38171726-38181334 GCF_001194135.2 Octopus bimaculoides | reverse complement strand
GAAGATCCATTTTTCGTCACCAGCCACAAGTCTATCCAAAAAGGGTGAAATGAGTTCGCAAGAATGGAAAGAAGAGCAGATGTCAACTCAGGATTTGCGGTTGCTTTCAGACAATTCATGAGGCACCCATTTTCCAAGTTTAGGAACCTTTCCAAGTTGTTGAAGATGACGATGAACAGTTGTATGGTTTGAACTAAGCTTTATTGCCAATTCTTCAACTGATAATGCAGGATTTTCTTCAAGTAATGCCTCAAGGAGCTTATCATCAAACTCAGCTGGACATCCTGTTCGATCTTCATCTTCAAGGCTGAAATCTCCAGTTCTGAATTTTGCAAATCATCTTCTGCAAGTTCTTTCATTCGAGCATTCTTTCCCTTAAACTTTCAAGTCACTTCGGCTGCAGAGTTTCCTTTTTTTGTACTCAAAGCATTATGTGCCTCAAATGCTCTTTGGATACTTCCATGTTAGAAAGGGTTTTAATCTAAGAAGTTTTAATTCTATTATTCTGTAAAATAATATTTAATTAGTTTAAATGTACACAAATGCATTAAAATAATTTTTAATTCCATTGGACATTCTAAAATACTATTAAATTTCATTCAATTTTAAAAAAGGTAAAATAGGACAGAACTCATGGGATGACCTGATATATAAATATACACACACACACAAATGATGAGCTCCTTTCAGTATCCATCAACTCAAATCTTTTCAAAAGGCTTTGGTCAACCCAGGGACATAGTACAAGGCACTTGCAAAAGATGCTTCACACTGGGGCTGATCTCAAGACCACAGGGTTGGAAAACAAACTCCTTAATCTCACAACTATGCATACACACACACATCCTAAAACCACTTAGTCATGCTTGTATGTGCAGGGCTTTGTCTTACTTCTCTTTTTTCTGACACATCAACCCCCACCCCTGAATTCTCTTCCCTTAACACTGCTCACTCCTCTTCTATGGTACTACTTAGTTACTATAATCAACTGAGAGCAAAATTGGTACATATTACATCTCCCTTCTAGTCACCTCCCTACCTACCCCATGGAACAAATTCCATTCCACATTATCATCCTTGCTTACACTATCTCTACCAACCACCTCTTTCTGTGCCTTCAGTCACTCTCTCCCCTCTGTTATACTCCATTCTTAACACCTTATTTGCTACCATTCTCAATGCCCCCTCATTTCTACTATCATGTCCCACATTCTATGGCTTCTTATGTACCTCTATATCACCCTTTCCACTGGTCCTACATCTTCCACATCATCTCATTACTTCTCATCCACTCCTATATCTCACACCATACTGGTACTTACCCCTCTCTAGACTGATATTTCCTTACAACTGCACCTTCACCTTTGTTCATTACTCACTACCTTCACATCTACCTGCATCTGTTAATTCCCCCCCTCATACTCTTATGAGAGTATCCACTCTCTAATACTCTCTCACGACCCTCTGTCCATATCCTCTCTTATCCCTCCCTCCACCTCTTGTATTTGAGAGTCTGCTCTAGCAACCCATCAGAATGTTCTTTTTATCTCCTTCAGTCATGTATCTTCTCTGTAGCAAGACACCTGTGCTTGTCTCTATTCAGTTATACTATTTTGCAGGTTTCATTAACATAAGGTGATTTTTAGCTACAAAATGAAAACTACATAATCAAGACACTGTCAAATCATCAGAGATGTGTAACATTATTGAATTGAAAAGATGACAGAATTCACCAGGGAAATACTTTATATTTGGTATCAAATAGGAAAAACTAACACGCAACAGAATAAAGGTTTACAGAATTTCTACCTTAGATTAGGAAGTTTATGGTGTCCTTTAAAATATATATAAACAAAAAATTTGAATTTGGGCAGTTTCAAGGCTTTACAGGACTGGGAAATACATGTGCTACCACTAACAGGCAGATTCAAGGTGTACAGGATATTAGGTATTAAAAGAATGAGGATGTGGAAACGCTCACTTAAACAGATTTAAACTATTTCACTTCCCATAATTCACTAAAACATAATGAAAATTTTAAAACATACATACATCAAGTGCCATTTTCATAATTGCATCGACGCTTTTGTTTCCATTTTCAAGATACTCTGCAATTCCCGTTTCGGTAAGATGCCTAAAACACAGAAGACAGATATAACATTAAAGCAAAAATCAAGTCATATCTAAATAAAAATTACATATTGTATTTGAAACACTGCTACTTTAGCTTTTTAAAAAAATGATACTAGTGCATTTTTTTAATTCAATCCTTTAGCATTTAAACTAGTCATATCTGGTTCAAATGTCCTATCTGTTTTAAATTCAAATTTGCCAGATCTGGCCTCTTACACTTACCCTACAATGTTATTCTAAACATTAAAATCTCAAAAGCTACAAGATAATGCACGATTAATTCAAAATAATATTAATAATAAGTGTTACATTTGACATGAGTGCCAATGGGTTAAAACATCAAAATCAGAACCTTTTTTTAAGAGTAAATTAGATGTTATTTTCACAGTTCAACAAATTTCTGTACTGTTTTTTTTTTAATAACAAAGCATATAATGAACAAATAAGGAAGTTGGTAAATTAAGAACCTATTTTCAATTTCATAAAAATTGATATAATTTCTAAATTAACAATTAGTATTGAGAAGAAAAGAACCCAAACACCTTAACATACAAAGAGCATATTATAAAATTTGTGTTGAGTTCAAAAGTTTTGCAATGTTTTAATAACTTATTTGCTTTACTCAACAAATTACAACAAAATCAACCTAGCATTCAAAGTAGACGCCATTGCACTGTCTGAAGCCATTTTTCTAGCAATTCCTTGATCCCATGCTGATACTAATTCTTGTTCTTCAAGGTAAAGAAATCCTTCACTGAAGCTTCAGTCTCCTCTTAGTTGATGAAATGTTGAGCGCACAGAGAGTGGGGCATGGATCAGAACGAGTAATAATTTGAGGGAGCTAGGTCCAGACTATATGCTGGTTGTGGCATCAGTTTGATTTCCTCAAGTTCCTGGAATTTCTTCTGGGTTCTTGGAATAGCATGAGGTCTTGCATTGTCTTGCAGCAGAAGAGCTAACTTTCAGTACTTTGTAATTCTGAGTAACTTTCTTATACCCATAATAATATTAGTCACAAAAGCGCTTAGATTTTGTTTAATGGTTTTGTTTCCATTAGAAATTGCTATTTTTGTCACACAATGGCATACATCTATAAGATGCTGAGCTCACCTGATACTCACCAAGCACAGCTTCAAAGTCCATGGTTTCAAGCCGACATGACTATGCCTGACTGTCAAGGTACTTGCTACCTGAGCAAAAGTTTCTGAACCATCTGGTTACTGTACTGTGATCAACTGTGCCTTCACCTTACGCACAATAAATGGTTATTGGTTGCTTCCATGTTGTTATAGCTCAGTTTGAACTCATAATGCATAAGTTCCCAAATTAGCTACATTGCACATTCATCTGAGTGGCTTTCAAATCACATATGGAGTAAAGCAATGCACGTGTCAACAACACCAACTACCACGATACCTCAGTCTTAGTGGGTGCCTTCCACACCTTGAACTTCTTCAGTCATGCAATATACATGCTGCAAGCTAGCATGTATACAAATATTGCAAAATGTTTGACTCACCTCAATAATATATAAATATATGTGAGTGTGAATAAATATAAGTGAAGGCGCATGGTTCAGTGGTTAGAGCATTGGGCTCAGTTATGAGGTAGCAAGTTTGATTCCCCAACCAGGTTATGTGTTGTGTTCTTGAGCAAGACACTTTATTTTACATTGCTCCAGTTCACTCAGCTGTAGAAATGAGTTGCAATATCATTGGTGCCAAGCTGTATTGGCCTTTGCCTTTCTCTTGGATAATGTCAGTGACATGGAAAGAAGGCTGGTATGCATGGGCAACTGCTGTTCTTCAATAAACAACCTTGCCCAGACTTGTGCCTTGTAGGGGAACTTTCTAGCTGCAATCCCATGGTCATTCATGACTGGAGGGAGTCTTTACCTTCATATGTGAATGGGAATGTGTGTGTACATGTTTCACCAAAATATTGTAATAATTACATAACAGTTGAAACATTACATAATCTTGCACTCCACCTCATCAGTGTTCTTCAATAAATACACTGACATGCTGAAAGATCCAAATATATACACATTTCCCATTATGCAACTTAACAACTTTATATTCCACACAATACATGGTACAGAAAAAATAAAAATAAACCAAACCCTACCCTGGATGTATCAAGTAATATCTTTCTCAAACCTAGATAGGTATGACCAAAGAAAAAAAAATTATAACAAGAACAAGATCACTGACCATACTGACATCAGAGGTCATAAACTCTTTTGTTATCAACCTGCCTGAAGCCACCTGAGAATTTTTTTAGTTTATGTTACAAACCAAAAGCACAAAAATAACCTTTTCATATTTACATGAAAATTTCAGTGCAAATCTCAGTAATAGTCATGAAAACACATGACTTAACTACACAAACAATCGAGTTACAATACCTAGCATTGTTTGAAGTGATATCTGAGAGCTTTATGAATTTTTGGAGGCTTTTTTTTTTTCTCCACATTTTAGATTTTCTGAAAACTTATAATACTGATGAAAAATGGATACCAGTTTCATGTTGTCTAGCAGTGAATCAGGATTTGAAAGATTTTCAACAGAAGAGATGGAAAAATCAAGCAAAATATATAGTGAACACAAAAGCTATGTGATGTACTTGTGAATCAGATATATCAATTTCTGGGAGTGAAACCAGTGATTCTGATGATAGCTTCAATAGTGACAAAGAAAATTAACTTGCACATGTTAGGAATCTATTGTGTTTTTTTAATGATTTTTTTGGAACTGACTGGACCTAGTCACAGTCTTTCTCAGGAAACAAAACCATTAAACTATTCTAAAAAAAATGTTTTTCCTCCTAGTTTGTTCAAAACAATTGCTGTGGAAATAAATTGCTATGCAAAATATAAACAAAGAGATAAAAAAAGATGCCTTGTGATCACCAACATACTTGGACAAAATCTAAGCGCTTTTGTGACTAATATTATTATGGGTATAAGAAAGTTACTCAAAATTACAAAGTACTGAAATAACAATGAACCTTTTGGAGACCAGTATGTTTCCAGTACTATAATAAGGACTGAGGTTTTTAAATTATCAACGGATCTACATGTAAGTGACACTAGCATATGATGAACCAAACTTTGATCCTTTATTTAAATTACTCTTTGGGTAGGCCAGGAATAAAAGGCAGTCATATTTGGGTTGATATATAGTACATATGAGCATTAACGTGTTTAGAGTATATCCCAAATCAGGAGAGGCAGTTCTAAGATAATGTAGCAATGAAGTTGGTGGCAGGTTTTACATCCAAAATAAAAATAACTATTGGGATAAAAATGAAAGCCTGCCAGAAGATAACCCTCTGAATTCAGCCAAACTCCATAAATTAGAAAACAAAAATCAAGGGTAACAAAAGGTAGTGCTGCAAATATCTTCATCAAAAGGGACATCCCCCCCCCCCCCGTATATCTATATAAATTAAATACTTTTTCCAAATTTACCTTGTTTTTATCTTAATTTCCCTGTAAGATGAGTGACAAATTTTCATCACTTTGTATTGTGAATCATTATTACACATGTTTCTGTATATTTATGCATGCACGCGAGTTTATTTCATTTTAGTCAATAGTATGTGCATTTCATTTTCTAGTTTTCTTCAAAGATAACTTTCAGTATTTCTTTCTATTTTACCTCTATTCGATGTGCATTGAAGTTCGACAGGTAATTCAGTAATGTATGCAATTCTTCTATATTAAAATTTTGTTATATACCCAATTGAATATTAGATAATTTAATAACTATATATTGCTTGAATAATAATATTGATAATGATATAGATATATATATGTATATATATATATATATATATATATATATATATATATATATATATATTAGTTGAAAACACATCCGAGCGTGACCGTTGCCAGGGCCACGTTTTGGCTCCCGTGCTGGTGGCATGTGAAAAACAACATTTGAACGTGGTCGTTGCCAGTGCTGCCAGACTGGCCCTCGTGCAGGTAGCATGTAAAAACACCTTTTGAGCATGAGCATGGTCATTGCCAGAACTGCCTGACTGGCCCTCATGCCAGTGGCATGTAAAAAGTACCCACTACACTCTCGAAGTGGTTGGCATTAGGAAGGGCATCCAGCTGTAGAAACTTTGCCAGACCAGATTGAGCCTAGTGCAACCTCTGGCTCACCAATCCTCAGTCAAATCGTCCAACCCATGCCAGCATGGAATGCGGACGTTAAACGACGATGATGATTAGTCCACTTTGCTGGGTGGTTGGTGTTAAGAAGGGCACCCAGCCATAAAAATCCTGCTAAAACTGACATGGAAGTCTAGTGCAGGTTAGACTGTCAAAACCCACACACACACACACACACACACCAAGCCAGCATGGAAGGCGGACGTTAAATGATGATTCAAACACCATGGAAAAAACACCTATGCTAATCCCACATACAAAGCACCCATACCAGTGCCAAGTAAAAGGCACTAGTGCTGGCACCACGTAAGGAGAAACTGTGCCAGCATCACATAAAGAGGACCAGTGCCAATGCCACATAAAAGGCACTCATGCCAGTACCACATAAGGGACACCCAGTGCATTCTATAAAGTGGTTGACATTAGGAAGAGCATCTAGCTGTTCAAACCATGCCAAAACAGACAAATAGTGCAAGCTACTTACCACACAACCACTCCTTTATTAACATGCAAAGTATCAAGACTGTACACACAATATAACAAAAGTTACAATTTTAAAACAGGTGATCATGTCTTTTGTTCCCTCAAAAATAATGCAGTGGCAGGGGAAACTATTCTTGGGGTAAATCAGTGTGCTATAGGTTAAATAGAGTGAATAAATCCTACAACCATAGAAAGTGGTCCCTTTATTCCTTGGTGAACATTGCTTAGAAAAAACATTGTCTATGTTTTGTATATGCACTTAGTAAAGTGCATGTATATATTGGTGCTACATCTAACTACTTTAAATCTAGATTGCACAACCACAAAAATAGCTTTAGAATTAGAAATAAGGTTTATTTCACATCATTAGCCAAAATTCCTACGGATGGCTGTTGATAAAAATATGCCTATGAAATTGCTTGGTAAATTATACACACACAGTGCAACTTTATAGGGATGGAAATGATAAATGTAATTTGTGCATATCTGAAATCTATGAATTAGGTATAAATTGAATCTCGCTAACCAATGTGATGAGATAATTATTAAATGTCCACATATGTTACTGCATGTCTTTCCTGCACAATCTAAGAAACTTAACTATTGTGGGACAGCACAGATACACTACGAAAAGGAAACTAGCACTCTTTAGACAATATTATTTTTATTTTTCTGCTTTTACTTGCTTATTTTATTCATTTTTCCTTCATACTCAGTTATGATTTCCAAACTGAAATGCAATCATAGCTACTATATCTCTTAGATCATAAATTTAATGCACTTACTATCTTAATTTGTGTGATTACCAATTCAATTATAGTACCATAACATCCATTTATTAGTAACCTTACCACTAACTTCATTATATTTGTTAACTACATAATTATCTAATATCTACTTGTTCAATACTTGAGTATCTAAATAATAATGGTCATATAACCTAACCTAGAGAAGAAATTTCAAGTGTGGAAACAAGGCCTGGAATCTAAGGGCCTTAAAGTTAATTCAACAAAAATCCAAAGTACAAGTAGGAAAACAGACAAACCACAAGTCCCTTCTGGGAGATGGCCCTCTCAGTACATAAGAAGAGTGCTGATAAAAACTCCATACGTTGTATCCAGTGCAAGCTTTGGAAGTTGTATAGTGGTATCATAGGAAAGTTAACAGAGAAATTATCTTATATATGGCAAATGTGCAGGTACAATAAGCACTAAAAATGCGCAGGCAATAGACTCCCACAAATGCTTGCGGGGATCATTAGAAGTAGTAGAGAACTTCTATTACATAGGAGACGAAGTTAGCAGTGGTGGAGGAAGCTCTGAAAGTGTAGAACAGGATGGGCAAAGTTCATAGAGCTTCTACCTTTGTTGGTAACTAAAGGCCTTTCCCTCAGAGTGAAAGGTAGATTGTATGATGCCTGTGTATGACAGTGAAACATGGGCTTTGACTACAAAGGACTTGCAAAGGCTTAAAAGAAATGAAGTTAGCATGCTCCACTAGATGGGTAATATCAGTGTCCAAGCATGACAGAGTGTAAAATGATTTAAGAGGAAAATTGGGTACAGGAGGCATCAGATGTTGTGTGCAGGAGAGAAGACTGTGCTGGTTTGGTCATATGATGCATATGGATGAGGACAGCTGTGTAAAGATGCGCTGATCTCTAATTGTGGAGGGTACCTGTGGAAGGGATAGAACCAAGATGTGGGATGAAGGGGTGAGAAAGTATTTTTGGACACTGGACCTCCCTGAAGAAATGACAAGGGACCGAGAAATGTAGTGATTTGCTGTGCTTGATAAGACACATCAAGGTAACTAAAATCGCTGTCTTCCACACATACAGATTTGTCCTTTCAGGTGCTGGTGTGACTTAAAAACCACCTGTGCTGGTGCTGCATTAACACACCTGTGCTGGTATTGCATAAATGCACCCATGACAGTGGCATATAAAAAGCATCCAGCACACACTGTTAAATGGTTGGTGTTAGGAAGGGCATCCAGCCACAGAAACCATGCCACAACAGGCAGCTATAGCCTGGACAGCTCCCCACTAACCAGCTCCATTTCGGCTAAACTGTATTGTTTCTCCTATGGAGAATATTTGTTACCAGCTGCCTAGATGCACCTATGGAGAACATTTGTTCTCAGTTGTCTAGATTACTTCTCAAGAGTAATTACCACAAAGTGTCAAACTAACAGCACAACTCAAGGCAATCCAATGCCACTACACAAAGAAGATTGACTTAGTGCAACAGATGAACTACTGGAGGAGGCAAAAAAAATTGAGACCCTACTCCTTATAGAGAAAACAAGAAAGATATTAGGTGATATATGTAAGATCCTGGAAGGGCTAGCTCCTAACATTGGGATTGCAAACTATACCAACTACAAAAACAGGATGCCACTGCATTATACAAAAGATCCTTAACAGTTTAGGTTTCAAAGGCCTGTAACTTTTCAATACCCCACCAGTCAAACTTAGTGATCTAAGATGTATAAATGTGGAAGTCTTCAAAGAATGTCCAAACAAATCTTTATGTGAGGTACCAGATGAACCCAAATTGCAGCAGAAACACAATGAAGAGTAGTTCTGCCCACCTTGCTATCTCACTGGAACCAGTTCCAGAGAGAAAGCTGAGAAGTTAGCATGAAACAAAAACCAATAACATTATATGCAGTGCCCCAGAATGGCCAGAGATTCTGGCTGGGATAAGTAAAAGTATGTGTGCGCATACACACACACACATATATATTATACATATATATATATATATATGTTTATGTATATATATATATATATATATATATATTT
>NC_068996.1:38164892-38171564 GCF_001194135.2 Octopus bimaculoides | reverse complement strand
TATATATATATATATATACTAGCTGGTGTACCCAGTAATTCCCGGGGGCTAAAGATGTTCTATTGAAATGCCTTATTGCTCTGATATAAGAAAGCAATTTCATTATAATTGTCACAAAAGGTGTATTTTTTGTCACGAAAATGTACAAAAATCTGTCAGCTGAAGGAGGGAGAGGTTGTTGGAGATTGGCAAGAGAGGTTTTCAGAGGTTGGCGAGAAAGATTGTCGGGTGTTGGTGAGAGAGGTTGGCGGAGGTTGGCGAGAGACAAACACATTATTCTGCTTAGTGAAGGCATCTGGGAAATGTATAACTTGCTGTCATTCACAGAAAAACTATCGTTTTACTGTGACAAAAATGCTATTGAAGTGTTAAGTGAAATTTGGCAATCGAGGATCGAATCCACGCTATGCCTGCATGAAACCACTACAAATACATTGTGGAATAAAACATTTATCTACTATCATGGAAAAAGTGTAACTGTAAAAATGCAGAATTATTGGAGAAATGGACATTCAAAAAAGTATGTATGTATAGAAATGTATGAATGAAGTCTTTATTCAAATTAAGAAAGTGTAATGATAATGTTTAGCAATTCAAAACTGTAAGTAGTGAAATGCAGAATTAGGTCGGCTGATTGTGAGAATCAAATATTGATTACTTCGCTAATATCTGCAGGTGGTATGGGTTATTTCTCTTGGGTTGTTTAAATATGTAGTAGATAGAAGGATCCATTGGAAGGGACCTATTATCGATTTTTTCAACAATCTAAGTATGTCACAAGGTTTTCAGACATGAGTTCTACTCACATGTCAAATAAAGTATAAAAGTGATATTGTCTGCAAAAATTAGAAATAGGACATACAAAAAATCAATATTCAAAGTAATCGAACATAAAAAGGAAATGGGCTACTTCCCTTGAGTGTTTAAAAAAATATTGCACAGGTGCTATGGGTTATTTCCCTTTGGTGCATAAAAAAAAATTAGTTATATGAGGTAGATATAAAGGTCCCTTCCAGGAGTCATATTATCGATTTTTTTCAACAATCTAAGTATGTCACGAGGTTTCCAGACATGAGTCCTACTCAGGTGTCAAGTTTCATCAAAATCAATAAAACGATGTAGGAGGAGTTAGCTAACAACGCCACAAACAAACACACACCAATTTTCCACATATGTAGTAGATATATATATACATACACACACACACATTTGTCAACTTTGAACAAGAAACGAAAGAGGTAAACCAACTAGAAGTATCTATCGACATTTCACAATATGAAATGGCTTCTGCAATCCAAAGCCTGAGAAAAGAACAAAGTAGGGAGGCTTGACGAAGTGACTAAAGTGCTACTGAAACAGAGGTGTATTATACTAAGATATACATATATTAAATCACATATAATACATTCACACAACATGGTGATTGCTCCATTTTCACAGATAATTGCCATCTCTCTGTGCATCCACATTGTTAATGGCATTTCTGGTTTTCCATCCATGACCTCTTAGACTACTATTCAGTAACGCCACAAATCTGCATGATGTGAGGCATTAGTGAGACATAAGTTATAACTTTCACTGGATTGTTTGTATCACTTTGTGAGATGTGCACTTTGTGTATTGTCACATATCTTTTCAGACCCCAAATCCACCTGGATACTTTTTCACTTATTACGTATGTTGAATCACCCTGCCTAGGACAAGATGTTACATACAGTTGGTTTTTCAAGGATTTCAAATGGTTGACATACCCAACCTTAGAAAGGGGTCCATGATCATACATTTCACACCTCCAGCGCTTTATGTCCTCATTGAAATTCTGGTAACAGCTCTTCTAAAGCCAATGCTTCAGCCTTTCATGCTCAAGGTGACCCTCTACAAAAGCTTCACAACCTTCTCTATGTTTCTTCCACGCAGCTCTTTCCAAAGATAGTTCTTCCTGGTTCTTTAAATTGGTTCATAGTTCCTTCCGGTTGCTTTTTATGCAGTCTTCTTACTTCTTTCTTGGTTTGCACTGAGGATCCTTTCCAGTGGACAGATCATTGTAGAACATCATCATCATTTAATGTCTGTTTTCCATGCTAGCATGGATTGCACAGTTTGACAGGGGCTGGTTATGCAGAAGACTGCACCAGCTTTCACTGTATGTTTTTGGCATGGTTTTTACAGCTGGATGCCCTTCCAACACCAACCATCCCACTTTGAAATTCTAATATCTTCCATACGTATGACATTGCCTGCCCAACACATCTGAGTAGATACAATGAGTGACTCATTGCTTGTGTGTTCTACCTTCTGAAGGACTTCTGTGTCAGGTGTTTTACTTTGCCACTTGATGCTGAGTATGTGTCTCAAACATTTCTAATGAAAACTCTCAAACTGCTTGAGATTCCAGTGTAGTAGATCTTTTGGAAGAGTACAAGAGAGCAGTTAGTATGCAAGCCTTGTATCCAGTACAACTTGTTGCACAGTCAGGTTATCAATGACTAAACAGGCAACAGCATTAAGCCTGCTTGTAGAGTAGGGTGGTTTTTGGACACCCTGTGGGATGAAAAGCAAGAGCCATCAAAGGGCAGATTAGATTGAGGAGAGTCAAATGCCATCCAAGTAAAACCACCAAGTTGCTATCATAGTGTCCTTCTAGAAGAGAAACACTGTTTGCAAAACCTGTTTCACATGATTACTGGTCATCTCACTTCAATCTGTCACTGGGTACTAATTGCAAAATCTCAGAGAATAATACTTGCAGAGTACAAGTGACCATCACTGTAATACAAAGATATACAAATGTCTCTTAATGGTGATCTCACTTGTCATTCCATCTATGATGCAAGAGTGGTGATGTATACAAAACCTAACTAGTCAGAAACACTGTTACAAATCTGCATAAGTCACTTTGTAGTTGTGTCTTTCTGTGACAGACCAACTCTGGTGAAGACTCCTGTGACTGAGCACCCCCTTTTTAGGGATACCTCTGCTCACCCAAATTTCTGGGAGGTGTTAGTAATAGTGCACTGAACATTGCTTGTCACATCAACACTGGCTAGCTTCCTGCAGCTAGCAGTGTTTCATTCAAGCAACAACTAGAAAGATGAAAGACATACTGAAATATTTTTGCAAAAAAAAGATACAGTTAAAATCAATAACTGTTGTTAGACCCTACCGGATCAAACTTCATCTAATTGTCCTGAGTAAAAAACTTCAAAGACTACAGAGAGATATTGCAGCTTTGTTTGAAACAGATCTCTCTGAAGTGGATCAGTTTACTGATGTATCAGGCTACACACACTTTTGGATTGGCAAACCAAAACATGAACAGTGAGAGGGTAGTGTCAGCTTTGCAAACAGAACAACTTTGGCAGAACATTTGGAGTGTCCTTTTAGTATCACTGATCGCATAATGAAGCTTCACTTTCCTCTTTCATGCGGATGTTATGTGAGAGTTTGTCAATTTATACTCTAGCTCTCCAAGCCAGTGAAGAGACCATCATGATTTTCTAAGAAATTTTCATATTGCTATTACATCCACAACAATTGATGGAAAACTCATCATCCTTGGTGATTTCAATGCAGGACTTGGTAGAGACTATGTGACATGGAATGTACTTGGCTGTCATACCAGGTGGTTCCTCTGAGAAGCGCAAGGCCAACTGGTTTGACCACTTTCAGAAACTTCTTGGAGAACCACCACAAACTAGCGGTCTTCCACTTCTTCTACACCAAATATCTAATGTATTAGACATCAACATGGACCTTCTCACATTGGATGAGCTCAAAGTAGCTCTCAGTAGTTTTGCTAAGAATAAATCTCCAGGACTTGATAACATACCAACATTACTGTAGAAAGATCCAATATTTCATGTAACCTTACTCGGTTTCTGCAACATCACATCATCATCATTTGCCTCCATCAGCTTGGTTGAAAGGTTGAATTGTCCCTGTCCCCAAAAAATGTGATCTAACAAGTGCAGCAAATTATAGAGGCATTACTCTGATCCCTACTGCAGCAAAAGTTTATAATAAACTTCTGCCTAATAGGATTGTACATATGCTTGATCCACTTTGTAAGAATCAGAATGGATTTAGAAGGGGCCGGTCAACAACTGCTCAAATCCTCTCTATCCCTTGCATACTGGAAAAATGAAAATGCTTAACAAGTGCATCACAATATGTTTTGACGACTTTCACAAAGCATTTGATTCGATCAACAGAGATCTTATGTTTAAAATCCTTGCCCTCTGTGGTATTCCTCCCAGGATCGTTGATGCTATCAGAGCACTGTACACAAACACCACTGCCACAGTTATATCTCCTGATGGAGAGACTGATTTCTTTGAAGTTGAAGCAGGTGTTCTGCAGGGTGACACACTCGCTCCTTTCTTGTTCATCATTGCTCTCGACAATGTTCTACGCATTTCCCTAGGAAAAGGGACTCCTTTTGAATCCTCACCAGAGCAGTTGGCATTGTGCACAATATTTAACTGATCTTGATTTTGCTGATGATCTTGCCTAGATATCCCATTGTATTAAAGATGCAGAATCTTTGTTACAAGCATTGGAGAAAGCAGCAAACCAGGTTGGCCATTACTGCAACGAGAGTAAGACAGAGTTTATCACGACCTCCTCCAAGTTAACTGAACTTAAATTGCTCAATAATATATCAATCAAAAACGTTGATGACTTCAAATATTTTGGATCACACATAGTAGACTCCCAAAAGGACTTTTGCATCCGCAACGCTCTTGCTTGATAAGATCTGGCACTCAAACCTTCCACTAATTGAGCTGGTCCTTTTCTATGGATCAGAGACCTGAACCTTATCGGCTTTCTTAGAAAAACAACTAGATGAAACATATACCAACCTGCTCAGAAAGATATAGAACATCAGCTGGAGATTACACTCAACACCTAGTAACATCTATGGAAATTTGATACTAATATCCCTCAAGCTAAAACAGAAATGGCTCCAATTTGCTGGCCACTGTCATCGAGCAAAGAAAGGGGTTACCTCATCCCTGTTCCTATGGCATCCCTCTGGAAGTGTTTTCTCCAGGAAACTGACATTTCCAGGTACTTTATCTCGGGACTCAGGGCTGGATATGAGAGATCTGAACACAGCAATACAGGACCGTGTAGTGTGGAAAGGAACTGTCAATGAAGTTCTGACAAAACCATAAGTTGGTCGAAGGATGATGTCTGTCACAACATCGATAAAGTGAACGCTAATGATTTGAAGTTATTTGAACTTTGTTCAGAATTTGACTCTGTCAGCTGCAACACATGCTTTCATCAAAAACTCAAGCAAAAGATTACACAGATTCTAAGAATAAATCACATTAATGACTTTCACCAAACAAACGTGACCTTAGCTACATATGTAATGTACATGAAATATAAAACACAGAATGTGACACACATCACAGGATGGTATGAAAAAAAGGTTAAAATATGAATCCATAGACAAATTTGTATAATTAGAATGAAGATACTAAAGCACATTGATGTAACAAAATTGAAATTGCCAGATGTGTGTGAAACCTTAAACAAAAAACTTGGATTTTGATGGAACACAGGAGGACTTTGAAATTCAAGTGTACTCAGTGAGAGCCAATGCACTTGGTTTTAAAATGAAGAAACTTAAAGACTGGTTTGATAATAATGATCTCACTACCAGCCAGGTACTGAAAACAGACATATATACATCATACACATATTTACATATACACAAATATACATAAATACATACACACACATACAAACATTTACATACACATATATCTTCAGCATCATCATTTAATGTTCATGTTCCATGCTGGCATTGATTGAATGGTTAAACAAGGATCTGATGGGTCCAAAGACTGCATCATGCTTTGGTATGGTTCCTGCAGCTGGATGCCCTTCCTATTGCTAATCATTTTATAGTATGTACTGGGTACTTTTTCATTCCACTGGCACCACTGAAGTCACCATGCAGCTCACAAAGCTACAAAACCCAAGGAATGGCAAAGGGTTCATCCTTATATTAGTTGGGTGGATAGAGAGATTAAGTTATGAGTGAAGAGGTCAGGATAGAGCAGATCCAAGTTGTAGAGAAACTACATGTCTACTGGCATTTAGGAAATGAAACTGTGTCTCCAAAGAAGTAAATAGTGGTAATGAGATGTCCAGGTGGCACCACAAAATATGAGGTGAGTAGTAGTAGGCGAGGGAGGGGGGTAGTGCAAGAATATATGGTGGAAGGAAAGAGATAGAGGAAATAGAAGAGTTGGTGTAGGTAACAGCAGTAAAGCTTGGGAGGAGTTGCAGGAAGAAAAGCACAAGTTGGGGAGGCTAAATGGATGCTAGTAGCAGGGTAGTAATGATGATACTGTGGACAGGGGGAGGAGAGAGATGATGTGTTTGGGTAGACTGCATGAGTAGGAGAGAGAGAGAGAGAGAGAGAGAGAGAAAGAGAGAGAGGAGGGAGGGAGAGTGCATGAGGAGAGATAATTTTGTGGTCTGAGTGGAGAATGGGATGGCCAATGTAACGTGGGTGTAGAGATCAATATTAATGAAGAATGGCTAACAAGTGAGCTGGTTATCAATAGCAAGAGGACAGTATCAGGTGGTGGTGGGAGGAATGTGGTGAGAGATGTGGGGAGGGAGGGTGAGCCAAGGAGAGATTAATTAAGG
>NC_068996.1:38163562-38164774 GCF_001194135.2 Octopus bimaculoides | reverse complement strand
GGTATCAAAAAGTGTTCCCAGACTAGTTTTTTAAATAAAAAAAAAGACTTCTTTACCTAATTTTAACATCATCTCCTTCGAAATAGTCACTGTGCACAGCAATATGCCCGTCTCAGTATTCTGCCACTTTTGGAATTCAGCCTGGAAGCCATTTTCCGTAAGCAAGTCAAGGATCTTCTGAGATTCCTTCCTGATCTCAACAATGGTGTTAAAATGGTGGCCTTTGAGCTGCATTTTCATCTTGGGGAAGAGACAGAAGTCCATAGGTGCTAAATCTGGCAAATAGAGTGGGTGTGGAAGTGATACCATGTTGTTTTTGGCAAGAAACTCACAAATGAGGAGAGATCAGTGACAGGGTGCATTGTCTTCATGAAGAATCCAATTCTTTGTGCTCCACAGATCTGGTTGCTTACACCAAATGCCCTCACTCAAACACTTCAAAATGTCATAGTAGAACTCTAGATTGATGGTCTGGCCTTGGGGGACAAATTCTTGATTGAGCTATGGCTCTGTGGTACCATCTTCGGTCATGGAGATGAAGGTCTCTTCAACTGTGATAACTGCTGCTTCACCTCAGGATGGCACCCATAGACCCAACTCTCGTCACCAATGATGATTCTCAACACGAAGGACGGGTCATCAGCAACACACTGACAATGATCATGACAGACTTCGACACTATGTTCTTTCTGCTCAGTGGTCAGCAGGCAGGGGACAAGCTTGGCTGAGACACACTGCATGTTCAATTCAGATGTTAGGATTACTTGCATGGAGCCATACAACAGAGCAACATCAGCAATGCTGTTGATTGTCCTCTGACAATCCTCTTGCATAAGCTGATGAATTTTCTCCACATTTCCAGGGATGACACTCATGGCAGGTTTTCCAAATCACTCATCAACTTTCAGGGACAGTCTTCTGCTTCTGAAGTGCCCATGCAACGTGAAACATCACATATGACCCATTGTTTCATCACTGCAAGCTTACTGAGGCATACTCAATGTCTCTGTAGCAGACTTCCCAAGTTTAATGCAAAACTTCACTTTGGCTCTTTGTTCCAACTTCTTGTCCATAACAAAATCAGACTACAGCATACACATGATCACAAAAACACAAATTTCACAACTTGCAAAGTAAAAACAGCAATGTCACTTGGCACACTGTCTCGTGAAGGTCATTGCTAGCTCTCACTGCACACGCAACTGTGTGCTG
>NC_068996.1:38158830-38163402 GCF_001194135.2 Octopus bimaculoides | reverse complement strand
CCTTTGTCAGTTCTTCTGTGCAGCTTAGAGTCCTGAGATCAGCCTTCACAACATCATCCCAGGTCTTCCTTATCTACAGGTTCTGGCCACATTTAGTGATTAGCACTGCTTTATACAGCTGTCTTCATCCATACACATCACATGTCCATATCAGCACAGTCTTATTTCTGGCACACTATAACTGATTCCTCTTACGCTCAGTATTTTTCTTAGCACATTTATACTAAGTTGTTAGTGTACACTTATACTGCCCATCCAGTGGAGCACACTCACTTCATTTTTTTTTTCAGCTTGTTTATGTCCTCTGCATTCAAGGACCATGTCTTGTTATCATAGGCACAAAAGTGGCTGTATGGTAAGAAGCTTTCTTCCCAACCACATGGTTCTGGATTCAGTCCCACTGTGTGGCACCTTGGGCAAGTGTCTTCTACTATGGCCTTGGGCCAACCAAAGCCTTGTGAGTGGATTTGGTAGATAGAAACTGAAAGAAGCCAATCATATATATATATATATATATATATATATATATATATATTATATACATACACACACATATATACATACATATATATACATGTATGTATTTGTGCATCTGTCACTCCAACATCACTTGACAACTGATGTTGGTGTGTTTACATCCCCATAACTTAGCAGTTCAACAAAAGAGTCTGATAGAATAAGTACTAAGCTTACAAATAATAAGTCTTGTGGTTGATTTGTTTGACTAAAGGCAGTGCTCCAGCATGGCTGCAGTCAAATGACTGAAACAAGTAAAAGAATAACAGAATACAGCATTGTAGTCCTAATACAAGCACCATACAATCTACTTTTCACTCAATGGGAAAAGACCTTTGTCACCAGCAGCAGTAGTAGCTTCCTGAACTATCTCTAACCTGTCCTTACTCTGACTACTATACTTTCAGAGTAACCACCTCTTTCACTCATCATGTCTCCTAGTTAGCAAAAGCTTTCAATTAGTAAGCCATCCAGACATTCAAAAGGCTCTATTTCTGGTGTGTTTGTAGAACATACTGATTGCTCTATCACATATAAAGCTTGTGTTCTTTGATAGTCTTGCCTGTGATTCCGCTACATTTCTTGAGTGACCATAGCTTACATTGAGTGCAACGTATGGAATTTATATTCACTCCTTTTCTGCATGTTAAGCAAAGCCATTTCCTTGAGGGTACCAAGGTCCTGTTTTCTTTCCTGCTAAAACTTTTGTCTTTGTTAAGTTTAGCTTAAGACCTCTCAATTCAACATTTAGCTTCCATGCCTGGAATTTCCTCTCTAATTCTTCTATAGACTCAGCTATGAGAACTAGATCATCAGCATATAGGAGTTCCCATGGACAGTCAGTCTTAAACTTGTTATGGACTGTAAGACTTTGATGAATATGAGGTGAGTGAGAACTGAGCCTTGATAGACTAACCCTCTCACTAAATTCCTCATTTAAGTCAGTGTTGATTCTCACATTAATTAGTGCATCCTTATACATGGCTTGTACAGCTCTCACAAGCCATTAGTCAATGCTTTGTCTCCTTAGTAACATGGTTCTCTATCAAATACCTTCTACAGATCAATGAAGGCCAGGAATAATGGTTTACTCTTAGCAAAATATTTCTCCTGTAGTTGACTTGCCACGAAAATTGCCTCTATGGTCCTTCCTCTAGACACAAAACCATACTGCATGTCACCTAAATCTACCTTGTCACAAATCAATTGTGCAATGACTCCCTGTGTGCTTCATAACCTGATCCAGTAATTTAATTCCTCTATAACTGCACCTCTCTAAGGTATCTCCTTTCCCTTTGTAGCAGTTTAAATGATACTGCTAGGCCAGTCATTAAATATGACTCCCTCTTGTTTATCTTGATTAACTATCTGAGTGGTAATCCTGTACCCTGCCTCATCAAATATTTTGAGTATTTCTGCAACAACCCCAATACATGCCACTTTCCTATTCTTTACATACATATATATATATATATATATATATATATATATATATATATATATATATATGTATGTACAGGTAAGATTCAAAGATCAAGGTGTAGAAAGTTAGTAAGCTTCAAGCAGTCTGGGGATCCCTTGACAACAATGTTAACTTCATTTGATTAAGGTATCTTTGGCCCAACAGATAGCTAGCGGATTATCCATCATTTGGGTGATTACTACTTCTGAAGTTCTGCTAGCTATGAAACATATGTAGCCTGGATTTTATCTACTCCATTTCCTAATCTTGGATTTATATATATATATTTAGGCATCCTCCTATCCTCCATTCTGACAAGATCAACCCAACATATCTAGTTCTGCCAGCTTTCTTGAGTATAGCATCATCAGGTGTGTAAGAGAACGACTTGGTGTTTGGGATGTGTTGCATACAATACTGATGAACGATCAACTGCTTGATATAATACCTGTAGGTTGTTCACATTTTGCAATCTCATAGCAGGCCTGTAATAACATGGACCTCATATGAGGCACTGGCATGGATGCTTTTTATGTGGCACTGGTATGGTCGCTTGGTTCTAATCGCCTGGAGTCTCAGTCCCTTGTCATCTCAGTGAGGATCAATATCTGAAGATCCTTCCTCTCCACTTGGTCCCACATCTTGTGATAACTTGATCTGACCAGACTTACTTCTTGGAGTTTTCCCACAAGTAACACTAGCTTTTGCAATCCTGTGATTTATTTTGCCATCAAAAATACCATCTCTACCAAGCATACTTCCAGGATACACAGAGCTGTTCACCACTTTGTCTTTTTGTTCCCACGAAGACATCAAGTACTATGTATGCTTCCCCAACTACTGGGGTGTACATGATCTTTACCTTCTGTATGCAAATATTGAGTCCAAATGCAGTGCATACATTGGAGATGTGCACTATCATTTGCATGTCCTCTACTGAGTGATCCATAAGATCTCTATCATCAGTATATAGGGGTTCTCTGACAAAAATGCCAAATATTTTTACTTTGGTATTGAAACATCTTAAGATTGAATGCTTCTAGGTTACATGTAAACACTGATTTCACAGTCCTGAAAGGTATGTATTAGTATTACAGCAAACTATATGGAGAATAGAATGGGTAGTAGTATGTCACCTTGTCTGACACTGCTTTCCACAGAAATTGATTCTGAGAGTGTCCCATAAGAGTTCGTTTTTGCTCTCATATTGTGACAAAGCTGCTTGAATATCCCAACAAACTCAAGAAGGCATCCAATCTTCCCCAATATGACCCACAATGCACTGCAATTAACAGAGTTGATAAGGTCCACAAATACCTAATACAGTGACACTCACCAGCCAAAGCACTTCTCCATAAGCTTATGGACTGAGAAAATTAGGTTCATAGAACCATGCCTAATCCTGAATCCATTTTGTAGATTGATTCAACAAGAACCTAAGATAGAACTAATCCAATATATATATATATATATATATAGATAGATAGATAGATAGATAGATACACACACATACATATACATATCTACATGCATCATCATCATCATCATTTAATGTTCCATGCTAGCATGGGTGGGATGATACAAGAGCCGGCCAGGCCGAAGCCTACACTGCATTCCTGTGACTGTTTTGGCAGTCACAAACATATTTACACATACACATGCATACACATACACACACACACACACATATATATATACACACACACATACATACATATATATATACACACACACATACATACATATATATATACACACACACATACATACATATATATATATACACACATATATATACAAACGTGCATATATATATATATATATATATATACATACACACATATCTACATGTATACATACATATACACAAAATCATATATATATATATATACACACAAATATCTACATATATATACACGCACACAAATATCTGCATATATATACACACAAATATCTACATATATATATACACACACAAATATCTGCATATATATACACGCAAATATCTGCATATATATACACGCAAATATCTACATACACACACACACATATATATATATATATACACATACATATCTACATGCATACATATACACACACATATCTACTTGCATACATATACACACACATATCTGCTTGCATACAAACATATATATATAAACACATATATATCTACATGCATCATCATCCTTAAACACCCATGTTCCATGCTGGCATGGGTAGGACGGTTTGACAGGAGCTAGTCAGCTGAAGAGCTGCCCAGGCTCCATGACTGTTTTGGCATGGTTTCTATGACTTGATGCCTTTCCTAATGCCACCCATTTTACGGAGTGTACTGGGTGCTTTTATGCAGCATCGGCATGGATGCTTTATTGACACTGGCATGGGTGCTTTTTACATGGCACTAACACTTGTGGGCCTACAAGATTAGGATCACTCAGCTGAAGAGAGATATCGGGGACATGTCCGTATGCAATGAAAACTGTTTTCACTTAGCTTTCACTTAGGACAACTACGTTTTCTCGAGCACATACACATCTATATTTGGGTGTATATATATATATATATATATATATATATATATATATATATAT
>NC_068996.1:38155419-38158582 GCF_001194135.2 Octopus bimaculoides | reverse complement strand
TGTATATATATATATATATACACACACACACAGACATACATAAATATAATATAATATACACATACAAATATCTACACACACACACATATATATATATATATATATATATATATATAGAGAGAGAGAGAGAGAGAGAGAGAGAGAGAGAGAGATTATGTGTGTATGGTCTTAATAGACACAAGATGTGATCTATTTCTAGCAGATTGAATGTCCACGTTAGTGGTCAAGGCATACATATATGTACATGTATATTTGCATACATATACATTTATGTATGTATGCATGCATGCATTTGTGGATGGATATATAATGCATTCAACTGCATCAAATAATGATTAAGAAAATGAAGCCGAATATTTCATTTTTTTTTTTTTAGTTATTTCTCTTGGCTGCGTTTCCACTTCTTCACTTGAATAGATAAATTTGATTCATGGGTGCCCTGAAGAAGATGACAATTTCCCCTCTTCTCACAAACAGAAAATATACTAATAAAAGTTCCGTCCTGAAAAAGAAGATATGGGGATTTTCTCTCTCTTTCTTGTTTTCTGGTTTTCGCGGTGCAAAATTCTTACAATTCCCAGAAAGTGATGGGCAGATATATATTTTTTTGTTTGGATTTATGACACATGTATATAATCTTATGTAATTCTAAAAGTACCATGTTCGTTTTTTATTTTAATTTCTTCAAAGTATGCAGCCAATAAAGAATTATAAAATAATTTCTATATTCCCTATAGAACGTCCATTGCCTCAAACAGTTTCTCGATAGAAAAATTAATCTATAAACCCAATGAAACGAACAAAAATACAGTATAATTAATTGTATGACGGAGGCGAAGTGAGTGAACTGAGAATAAAGCCGACATCACATAATTAAATACACAATAAACATACATATATTTATAACTTAAAAATTAAATAAAAACAACAAAAAACGAAATGTAAGAACAATTCGTTGCGTTTGGTTTTGTTAACATGTTAAACAACTAAACAACTGGTTTAAAGCCAGTTATTATTTAAGATAAAACACTTACCAGCCTTTCTCCGAAAGCACACTATTCGCCATTTTTTTAAAAACAATCCCTCAACACACGAATTATCGAAATTCTCATTGGATCACTTTTCAGTTAGAAAGTCTCTTCGAAGATACTTTGCAGGAAAACTTGCTTTGCATGCCGTCATATGCTGACTTTCGGATACCTATTTTTCGACAATTTGTCAAAATTGTTAATATATATCGTTATTAATATTATTATAGTTCATAATTACTAATAAATATACTTTTCAACATATTTCATTTTTAGCATTTTTTTTTTTTTAATTTAAACTACGATGTTGCTATAATTTTATTGTCATTTTACTATATTCCGACTTTATTTAATTTTGCATTTTATAAATAATAAAAATAATAATAATCTAACTATTAAAGGCCACGTTGTGTAAGAGTGAGAGAGAGAGAAAGAAAAAGGAAGTATTGCGCGCGTGTGTGAGTGTGTGTGTATATATATATATATATATATATATATGTGTGTGTGCGTGCGTAAAAAACTTCAGCCCGATAATTGCATGATTGGTTTTCAAATTCTCAAATTATTCTATATATACTCATACTATATTCCTTAGTTTGAGAATACTCAATTGTTTCTAATATAGGCAGAAACCCACAAATGGTTTGCCAACCTAGCACCTCACTCCTAACTCAAGCAGTAGAAATTATTCGATCTTTAAATTATTTTCGAGGACGCCGGACATAATTTGTTTTCTTGCAATATACTGATCTACTACTCAATAGAGGGTAAAGGGGGATGTAAATGGCATTAAATAAAACACACGCTGCGTTGTCAGATAAATTCGTTCGTTTGGAGGAGTTTCCTCAATTTTAACAAATCAGTCAATAAAATTCTTCAGTGTTCACGTTTTCTTGACAACATTTAACTAGCTTGTCAATGCCTTGACGGTAGAAATTACCTGGTCTTGACTTAAAAGAATTTATCGAGTTATATTTTCAGCTCCGAGTCGTTGCTGAATGCGTAGTATTTTTGGTCAGATAAACGATGTGGGGTTGAGCTGTGTTGCCGGTTGGATTTACCTGAAACTTTACCCAGCAAATGAAGGTGACGAGCGACGGTATCACGAGATCATCTCATCTCCTTGAAGCGTGAAAACCAATTCTGAGCAGTTCTTGCAGTAGTAGCGCCTTCTCTGTACATGACACAAATGTCTCGAACGGCCGGTTTCGGTAGCCTTCGGGCCTTGATTTAAAGTGAAGGGAAGCATGTATCGAAAAAAGCATCATGTATTGAAAATGTTTTTGTTTTTTTTCCTATTTTGCACTCCATCGTCATATGTTTGCAAAAAGGTAAAATTTATTCAAATTTCAAAAACGATAAAAAAAAAGTTGTCATGGAAGAATAGAGTTGCAAAAACACCCCGGTTATGTATTTTTTAGAGTTCAAATAATTTTAGAAAGAAACGAAAGAATTTATCAGACAACCTAATGCATCAATAAGTTTTAGATGGCAAACGTACGTACGGACATACATACATACATACATTTGTACATATGCATGCAGGTATGTATGTATATATATAGCGGGAAAATTTACAAAAAAAACAAAAGACGAAGACAGGTGGTGTAGAAAAGAAACAGATGTATTAGTATAACGCTCAGGAATTGAAAAAGGTCTTTAACATTTCGAGCCTACGCTCTTCCACAGAAAGGAACACTGAAAGAAATAATGAGAGAAACGAGGAGAGAGAAAAAATGTGTGTACTGGCTAGCGATTACATATTATACGTTACCTCATTTCCCAATTTTCTACAGACGTTGGAATGAAATTTGATGAGTCCAAATGTGCATTTTTGAGAATGAAACGTGGAAAAGATGGGCCCTCCTCTGAAAACCTAAAAATAACGGCTTCAAAATACAATTATAGGTAACAATTATAGGTGTCTTGGACAAAATGAGAATGTCAGATATGATGGTCCCGTAAATAAGGAGAGGGCCACGAAGAAATACCTCTCTTAACATGAAACCAATGGTAGCTTGGTTAACCCATAAATAAAGTATGTGTGTGTGTGTGTGTGTATATATATATATATATATATATATATATATATATATATAAAACAAATAATAAATGAGTATATGCATATATACGTA
>NC_068996.1:38154702-38155184 GCF_001194135.2 Octopus bimaculoides | reverse complement strand
GGTGCATATCTGGGTACAGGACATTGCAAACAAAACGTAGACAAGAAAATAATAATAACCAGAGTACAGAAAACACACAAGCCACATAGAGAACATTTTCCTTAGGCGCAGGAGTGGCTGTGTGGTAAGTAGCTTGCTTACCAACCACATGGTTCCGGGTTCAGTCCCACTGCGTGGCACCTTGGGCAAGTGTCTTCTACTATAGCCATGGGCCGACCAAAGCCTTGTGAGTGGATTTGGTATATGGAAACTGAAAGAAGCCCATCGTATATATGTATATATGTATGTGTGTGTATATGTTGTGTATCTGTGTTTGTCTCCCCAATGTCGCCTGACAACTGATGCTGGTGTATTTAGGTCCCTGTAACTTAGCAGTTCAGCAAAATAGACCGATAGAATAAGTACTAGGCTTACAAAGAATAAGTCCTGGGGTCGATTTGATTCAACTAAAGGCAATGCTCCAGCATGGCCGCAGTCAAATG
>NC_068996.1:38154053-38154692 GCF_001194135.2 Octopus bimaculoides | reverse complement strand
ATTTGATTCAACTAAAGGCAATGCTCCAGCATGGCCGCAGTCAAATGACTGAAACAAGTAAAAGAGTACAAGAGTAAAAGAGGTATGGAAAAAGAAGGAAATGGTGATTTTGAAGTTAATAAGAATTAATAAGAATTCATTATCAACAACAAATCGATCATTATCCCTTACAGCTGTTTCAATTATACACAGTGAAATTAATTAAATATTAAATTTATATTTCTGAGCCTAATCACTTCAGGGGGAAAAAATATACCCTTAGATGTTATGTATGTTTGTTTATAGATATTGTGATGAAATTGCAAACAAACATACATAACATCTAAGGGTATATTTTTTCCCTATGAAGAGATTATGCTCAGAAATATGAATTTAATATTTAATTAATTTCACTGTGTATAATTGAAACAGCTGTAAGGGATAATCATCGATTTGTTGTTGATAATAAATTCTTATTAACTTCAAAATCACCATTTTCTTCTTTTTCCATTGCATGAATATAAACCACAGTTTATATACAAACCTATTATTTTAAGGAAATCAATTCCCCCAAAATATTAGGTATTGCACCAATACTTCCTTAGATGAAACCATCCCTTTATGAAGCTAACATAACCACTAACTGAATTATATATATAT
>NC_068996.1:38146508-38148934 GCF_001194135.2 Octopus bimaculoides | reverse complement strand
AATTTAGTGTTGAGCACCCATTCTCATTGTTCATTGTTCACACACACACACATATATGTATATTGGGTCATCCCATAAATAATGCAATTTTTTTATACGACTTTTATTTTTCAAAATTAAGATAAACAAAGTGTTTTTTTTTTTTAAATCTAAAATACACTCTCCTTCATTTTCTACAAAGCTCTTCTATCTACCTGGTAGACTTGCAAGACCCCTCTTCCAAAATTCACTGTTCTGTGCTGAAAAATACTCCTCCAGTACTGTTCTGACCCCGTCTACAGAATTCATATTTTTTCTGTCCAAATGATTTTGAAGACTGCGGAATAAATAATAACCAGAAGGGACAATGTCCAACAAATATGGCGAGTGGGGCATTGTTTCCCATTCAAACTACTCCATCCTTTGGAATTTCATCCTTGTCTTCTAGGCTGTAGTTTTTGGCTTGGAATTTCTGGAGCCATTGTTGATGCTGGCTTGTGCTTTTATCTCCCCATATACTGCCTTATTATTCCTCGTACTTTCCATTGCGTTGTTACCTTTATTGAACTCATAAAGCAAAATATGCCCAATATGCTCCTTTGTCACTTCCATTATAGCTTTGAAAAAATAGCTGTTAAAATCGAACTACACTCTTCAAAACTTGCACTAAGAATAAGGACAAGGTAAAATTACTATCTGCTTTTATAGCAAGTTGATGCAGGTAGTTTATCCCATCCCCCTCTGACTTTTAGTTCATGCAATTGAAAAAAACCACATTATTTATGGGACAACCCAATATATACATATATATATGTGTGTATGTTTATGCGTGTGTCTTTGTGTCTGCCCCCACCACCACTACTGCTTGACAACCAAATGATAACAAAGGAGATCTACTGTGAGCAGCTTGAGTGGCCTAAGTCAGCACCAGAAGAAAAATGACCATCATTTCTATCAGGATAAAGCTCAGCCACATACAGCAAGAATGACATTCCAAAGGGTGAAGCTGTTTGAATGGGAAACAATGCCCCACTCGCCATATTTGCTGGACATTGTCCCATCTGATTGTTGGGTTTATGTTCCTATAACAGCAAAAGAGACCAATAGAATAAGCACCAGGCTTTCAAAAAAAGATATTAATATTCTGATCGATAATTTGACTAAAAATTTTTCAAGACAGTGCCCCAGCATAGCCACAGTCTAATGACTGAAACAAATAAATGATAAAAGATAAAAGAGATGTGCGTGTGTGTGCGTGTGTGCGTGTGCGTGCGTGTGTGTCTGTGTGTGTGTGTGTGTGTGTGTGCGTGTGTGTGTGTGTGTGTGTGTGCACGCAATGGGCTTCTTTCAGTTTCCTTCTACCAAATCCACTCGCAAGGCTTTGGTCAACCCAGGGCTACAGTAGAAATCTCATTAAAAAAAATGAAAAAAAATTGCAGCATTGTCTATGGACATTATTTACATTTGACGGATATTTGTCCTAATCTTGTTTGTTGTTAACACAACATTTCGGCTGATATATCCTCCAGCCTTCATCAGGTGTCATGGGGAAATTTCGAACTTGGGTTCTCATTCCTAAGGTGTTTTTCGATGTTATTATTGTTATATATACCTGAATAATGATAATAACAACAATAATAATAACATTGAAAAACACCTTAGGAATGTGAACCCAGGTTCAAAATTTCCCCATGACACCTGATGAAGGCTGGAGGGTATATCAGCCAAAACGTTATGTTAACAACAAATAAGATGAGGACAAATATCCGTCAAACGTAGATAATGTATATAATTTCTCATCTCTTAAATATAGAACTGTATTAATGTCTATGAAATTCGAATGCTGCAAATGCCATGCTAACTAACACACTAAAGTAACATCACAATTCTGATTAACCTGAATAGAAGAATTAACCTAAGTGGCAAAGATTATATATATTTACAAAGTTATCACCAGTTCAAATATGTCTTGGGAATATTTGAACCTGTAACAAAGCCATTCACTGTGTTTTGTCATGGAAAATATTTCTTGCTGTAGACCAGTGGTTCTCAACTTTTTTTATGCCCTGTGCACCCCTAAAAAATTTTAATATGTTCTCACACCCCTTAAAGTAATAATTTATATAAGAACTAGCAGAAATACCCGGCATTGCCCGGGTTAAAGAGAATAATGAAATCTAAAAACGCCGTCTAGACTACGCATCATCTTTATATATAGAGATGTATATACACACACGCACCCAAACACACATATATATATATGTATATCAATATAAATATATGAAAGTCAATGAAGTTTCGTAAAAGAAGGTGATCATGTACATACTTTCTTGCTGTTGTGATTATAACACCTCATTGTAAACTATGTTCCTTGTTTTCCCTTGTGGAGCATATACAAATAGGTTTTTTGTTGCTGCCCACTCTTGAGCAGCCAACATACAGTTGTC
>NC_068996.1:38140375-38145797 GCF_001194135.2 Octopus bimaculoides | reverse complement strand
ATAGTTTCATTTTTAAAGTGAAAGTATTTGACATGAGTGTTTTTGTTTCACTTTTGACACGTAATACTTAAATAGTGGAGGAGATATTATGTTGCCGTGTGCTCGAACTCTGCAAGAAGTTAATAATTTTTTTGGACTAAAACACAACTGGAAGCCTAAGTAAGGCATGTGTAAAATTTGAATGAAATTGGTTGCGTAGTTCTCGAGTTTTAGGGATTCACACAGACAGACAGACAGACACACATTCTCATTTTTATATATATAGATAAAGGCGCCCGGGACAATTGCCCTCTTTGACCCCACTTGCCTATAGATCCGGCCCTGCTTGCACTCCTTGGAATGCTATCTCACACCCCTGGTTGGGAAACTCTGCTGTAGATAAATGGTGTAAATAAATCTAAATCAGCTGTGAGATGCAAGCATTTCATAGTGGATGTTATATATATTGGCATATACTGTAAATCCTCGAGTATAGTCCGCCCTTGAGTATAATACGCAGGGGATTTTTAGGGAGTTAGGGTTAGGGCTAGGGAGCTGTATCTCTGAAAAACTTAAACCTTGTGTATAGTACGCACCCCTTCTCTAACTTGAGTCAAGGAGGTCTATATAATGTCCTTGGTTTGTAAACGTATATACGGTAACGTCCTTTATTATTATTGTATATATAACATAATGCAAACATGTAGCTTTTTTGTGCACTTTGTTTGCAGAAAATAAAGAAATAACAGTAATAACGTCAGTGAAAAATAAATATTAAGTAAATTGCCTTTACATATTTATCACTATCAGATACAAGCCAGACATCACAAAATGCGTCTGAATAAACATTGCCGGACAGCATATAGAGACTCGGACATTGCTGAGAAAATATTTTTCATTTTTAACCTAGGGATTTTGACCTTTAAATTTGGGGAAAAAAATGTGGATTATACTCAAGGATTTACGGTATTTATTTATTTTACATCTTTTTTTTCCATATTAGTATGAGTCAGGTGGGGATGTTATTTGAGGTAGGATTTTGCAGCCAGACATTCCTCTTGTCACCAACCCATACCTGTTTTTCAAGTAAAAGATATTTTTATATTAAAGCACAGAGGATGGCCTTTACCTTAAGTTAAGGACATAAATATTATCACTTTTTTCACCCGTTTTACTAAATTGGTGACAAACATGGAATAGCAAGATTATTGCACATTTGTGCATGTGTACACATACACACACACACACACACACACACCATACATATACACAGGATAGCCAACAATTTCCATTTACCAAATTTTGTCGAAAAGTATTAGTCAGTTCAGGACTATAATAGATGCTAAAACTTGACGCCAAAGAGTGGGACTGAAACTGAGATTGTGTGACCCTGAAGCAAGCATCTTGACCATATAGCCATATACATACATAGCTGTATGGTTAAAAGCTTGCTTTGCAACTATGTAGTTCTTGGTTCAATCACAATGTGCAAAGCCTTGGGCCAACTAATACCTTGTGAGAGAATTTGGTTCACGGAAACTGTATGGTAGTCTGTTATGTATGTGTGTGTGTGTGTGTGAGTCTGTTTTAGTTTTTGTCTCCCCACCCACAGCTTGACAACCAGCATTGTTTTGTTTACAACCCTGTAACTCAGTTGTTCAGCAAAAGAGACTAATAGAATTAGTACCAGGCTTAAAATCACGAGGTAGTAGTGTTTTTAAAAAATGGAGTTCAATTTCAGTTTCTTTCAGAAGTAGCAGCTGATCAGTTTGAAAAAAAAAATTGTTTACTTCCTTCAAGGACATAGTCACATAACAATGCTATTGAAATTCTACAGAGAATGACTACTGGAAACTAACATGGATTGCTTAAATAAATCTGAATCGACTACCTGCAAAATATTTAGAACTGCGTGTTTGCTTACCAAAAATGAGAAACTATGCACTGATCATTTTGATTTGTTGCAATTTCAAAAATTGGATGGTGCAGTAATTCACTAAAAGTTAGCATTCATGATTTAGTGCAACAGATGTTATTGACCATGTTGCACAGGAAATGAAATTGGGAGTCTGAAAATGCATTCTTAAAATAAAAAAGAAAATAACCATTCTGATAAACTCTTAGCAGCAAAAATCTTGATAATCTATTTGAAATCTGAAACTAATAAATCAGAAGATCCACATTTTATATTTCTGGATTTATTAGAATTACCTGAGGTCACAGCAGAAACTATAAGCGACCACTTAATTATGCTGAGTATGGGTTTGATTATGATTATCTTCAGGATAATCTAAATGCATTTACCATTGATAGTGCTAGTATAATTTTGGGAGAAAGCTTTATGGTGGCTCAGTGACTGTTGCAGAAATATTGTGATATTCCTTTCTACTCTAGACACAAGGCCTGAAATTTTGGGGGAGGGGGGCCAGTTGATTAGATCGATCCCAGTATGCAACTGGTACTTAATTTCTTGACCCCGAAAGGATGAAAGGCAAAGTTAACCTCAGCAGAATTTGAACTCAGAATGTAAAGACAGATGAAATAATGCTAGGCATTTCACCTGGCATGCTAATGTTTCTGCCAGCTCACCGCCTTAGAAATATCCTAATATTATTGTATGGCAACGCTTCAATCATCACATGGAGCTGTCTGTAACAGATGCAATTTCTGAAGTACATGGTGTTTATCATTAGTGTTCATTTATGGATAAGCCATACTCTTTATATGGTCAGTCTTCTTAGAATCAAAGAGAAATTTGAAAGTATGCCTCAAAGCTTGATGAATAAATGAAAAAAATTGGTAGAATGTTAGGAATTAGATGGGCTTCAAACTCCTTCAGAACTCTCTTAGCATTTAGAAACAACTATGTAGTACAGTGTTATTTATTTATTTATTTATTATTTTTTTTTTTTGAGCGTGTTACTGATAAAAGTTGACCAACAGTTGACCAGTGCACCTTTAGGGGGCTGCAGAAATACCTTCCATCAAAGCAGTTTCTCCTTGATCTGGCATTTATGTATGATGTTATCTCTTCTTTCTGAGTCTTTACAAAAAAGGGATATTACTATAGTCTATGGTGACAAGTTAATTTGTGGCAGCATATGAAGGGTAAAAAAAAGTCTTAGAAGCAAAGAATGTTACTGAAAGATGACAGCAAGATTGTTTCAATCAGTTGAGACCAGTTTTTAACCAGTATCATAAACAATATGAAACAATAGTTATTCATCCCGACTTCTTTCTATGAATAAATAACATCTCAGTCAGTCACTTTATAGTCCATTCCAAACATGATAACTGAGCTGAGAAGTCAATACCGCTGAAATAAATCCAGGATTTGGAGAAAATGAAACAGTAACAAAAATCAGTGTTGACTATAATTTCTATCGAATATCTGTAGAGATAACCTTAACAAATAATGTAAAAGCACACTGCTAACACAGTAGAATGCAGTGTTGACTTATTAAAAAAATGTTTGATTTGCCTAACAAAATACCATGTACCTACAAATCATTAGTATTCATGTACCAGCTTCCAGGAATGCATTTAATATGTAAATTGGTATATCTGATAACTATACACCGCTATACTTAGTGGCTATTCAAGCAATGAGTTCATGGATGATTAAGGGGTTAGATGGGTGCTGATGAAGGGGAAAAAACGCCCGGAAATATGCATATATGCCCATTACCCATTTTTATCTTCAATCTCATTGTTTGTTTATATCTGACGTCTTGTATATGAAACATAGTAACAAAAATCAGTGCTGGCTATAATTTCTATCAAATATCTGTAGAGATAACCTTAACAAATAATGTAAAAGCACACTGTTAATGCAGTAGAATGTGGTATTGACTTATAAAACATGTCTAATATACTTTATAGTATATTATGGTTGCATAACGAAATACCTCATACTTATAAGTCATTAGTATTTCTTGAAAATAGTGGGTAACATATTCCACCAGATTGGAAACCCTTAATCAGACACTCAAAAGTAATCCCATACAGCTTCTCTGAGCATGAATGAGGCTTTAGTAATATGGACTTTATTTTAACAGAAACAAGGTCTAGTATGTTAATAAACTATGTCAGCAATTTCATGTTTATTAAACTTCATTGGTCCTTCAATTCCAATCTGGAAAACAGACGACTGTGCACTCAGATGGCTTAGGTATAATTGTCCAGTAATTGATACATAAGCAAGAACTGCAAAATCCAAGGTTGGTGGACTCAATTTTAAAATTCTGTTAAAACTTTCTCGAGGTACAAAGGTTCAAGGCAAGCTTAAATAAAATATTTTAAAATTGTATTTAATGAACTGTATTGCTTATAGCATGTGAAATCATGATTAGCTACATGTTACCTTTATGAAGCAGAGTTTAACATCAAAACTGCAGCATGTATTGAAAAAAATTCAGCTTGTCCATTTGTGGTGGTGAGAAGATTGATAGTGGAAATCTTAAAATTTATAACCATGATGGAGTTTGCAAGTAACTAATAACATATTTCCTTTCATGTGGGCTTGAGCCTAAAACCTTGCTCTTGCAGTTTAGGCAAATATCTGAGTGAAGAGAGTTCTTTAGTATAGTTCTTTTCTCAGTCAGACATAGCCTGTACCTCCTATTACTATTTAAGTAAGGTTTGCACTTCTCAAGCACTCTCTATTTGATGTTGTAATCTATGGTGCTTTCTTTCAATGACCATACATACCTAGCCAAGGCTGCAATATCATGCCTTTCCTGGATATTAAAGGAGGATTTATGCTTATTAGATCTGACTCTGAAAGAGACTTCCGTCATGCTCATGTACTTCTACATGTTTCTCTTCCCACTGGTGTCTTTTGACATCACTCCCATCACATACATGATGGTCTCTATGTTTCATTGGTTGTTAAAGGAACATGTGGTGTTGCTTCTGTATGAACATCTTGGGTCTGCTACTATTTCTTTATACTTAATGCACAACTAAAAGAAATTCTTAAAGTATGTCTATTAAATATTTTATGGAACCTATTTGTGAGGGGCAAGTGTTTATCTACTAATTTAAGAAAGATCTTATCTACATGTTTTTATATTTAGGGAGAAGGGTGCATGGAACACAAGACTTTCCAGTTGCATTTTCTCTTAATGGGTTATTTTTGTAGCTTTATTTTTCCTTTACTCTCTCTTTTACTCTTTTATTTGTTTCAGTCATTTGACTGTGGCCATGCTGGAGCACCGCCTTTAGTCGAGCAAATCGACCCCGGGACTTATTCTTTGTAAGCCTAGTACTTATTCTATCGGTCTCTTTTGCCGAACCGCTAAGTGACGGGGACATAAACACACCAGCATCATTTGTCAAGCAATGCTAGGGGGACAAACACAGACACACAAACACACACACACACACATATATATATATATACATATATACGACGAGCTTCTTCTAGTTTCTGTCTACCAAA
>NC_068996.1:38138568-38139910 GCF_001194135.2 Octopus bimaculoides | reverse complement strand
TCAACCTCTCTGGTCAACCAGTTCTGTTAAGAGAGGATAGATTGAACCAGCTTATTCACAATCCATAGGGAACTGACACAGCAAATGAAGTGCTCTCACGATACCATCATCTGACACCATCACTCTATGGGTCAGGTTCAAAAACTCAGTGCATTGATTCCCTACATTCTGAATGAATGAGATGAACTCTGGTACTCCTCCATAGCCACCAGTTTGCTCTCTCAACACCAGTCTACTTGGATACAAATGGAGATTTCTTTACTGTATCATTACAGGCGATGAAAGATGGTGTCTTTGCATCAATATGAAACAGAAAAAAGAATGGATAAGTCCCAACAAGCAAATAACACTTCCAGCCAAACCAGAGGTGTGTACATGCAAGACAATGATTAGTGTTTGGTGGGATTGGGAAGGGCTAATTCACTATGAAATTTTTGGAAACAACCATATGTCTAATGCAAATCTTTATGTTCAGCAAATGCACTGACACAATGAAGCAATTCAGCTGAAATGACTCAAGCGTCAATCGGGCGAGCTTCTTCAACATGGCAGTGTTCAATCCCACATTGCTAATTTCAGTTTCTGTCTACCAAATCTACTCACAAAGCTTTGGTCAGCCAGAGATCATAGTAGAAGACACTTGCACAAAATGCCACGCAATGGAACTGAACCTGGAATCATGAGGTTGGGAAGCAAACTTCTTACCACACATCCATGCATTGAAGAATTTTAGTTGAACGAATTGACCCTGGTACTTATTCTATTAGTCTCTTTTGCCAAACTGCTAAGTTATGAAGACATGCACATGCCAACACTGGGTGTCAAGTGGTGGTGGTGGACAAAAACAGATACTAAGACAAACACACACATACACACACACACACAGATATATATATGCATATATATATATCATCCAGCTGTAGAAACTCTGCCAAATCAGATTGGAGCCTGGTGTAGCCATCTGGTTTCACAAGTCCTCAGTCAAATCGTCCAACCCATGCTAGCATGGAAAGCGGACGTTAAACGATGATGATGATATATATATATATAAATATATATATATATATATACACACACATTGTCTGAAAAAAACATAAATCCAAAAGAAGAAGCACACTCTAAGATGTAGAGCAGTATATATTAAAAATGGAGAAGGCTGGTTTATGGGATTACCTTAGGTTTCCTGCCACTAAAGGGGTTTAACTTTATGGCATATCGTCAGATCCCAAAAACTTGTTGACCCAAGAACTTTTAGAAACCTCCATATTTTAAAGAGGTCTTGGTCAACAGGTTTTTGGAATCTGACAATATGCCATAAAGCTAAACCCTTTATGGATGGGAA
>NC_068996.1:38114541-38138475 GCF_001194135.2 Octopus bimaculoides | reverse complement strand
ATATATATATATATATATATATAAAACAAAGTTATTTTATTCAACATGGGTAGAAATATAGAAGAAAAGAAGTTGAAAAAGCACTGGGAGTCTTTTAGGTGGTTTATTTTTAAAGGCTTAACTAGTTTCACAGATTTTTCTGATGTTCAAATGTTGGGATAGAAAGACATGGGGGCTAAGCCACAACTATCTTGCTTCTGACTGGAGTTTCAAGATACTATCTTTTTAGGATGCAAATTGATTGGTAGATGATGATCAAGTGATTAGGCTCAAAAATGTTTGTAAGTTCCCTCCTACTGTCACCAGACACATTCACTCAACTATGTCAACCTTAACTTTTAACACAAAAAATATTGTAACATAACATTAATGCAAGGATGTAGCAAGGAACTTACAAAAATTTCTAAGCCCACTAATGTGATCATCCTCTTCCAATCAAATTCTATCCTAAACATATAGAGATTTGAGTCATGTTCTCTCTATAAAAACAAGAGAATTCTCAAACTCCAGTCAGAAGCAGGACAGGTATTGCCATGACAACTTTCTCAGGCATTGTTGGTGGCTTGACCTTATGAGTTCTTTTACAGGGCTTATAAAAACTGAAGGACCACTACAATAAGTGAGTGAATCTGAGAATAAAATTACAATTAACTGATCACCCTGTATTTTCTTTTACCCAAAGCCAGGAACTTTTCAGCACCCACTCATATATGACAGGCTTCTTTCAGTTTCTGTCTACCAAATCCACTCACAAAGCTTTGGTCTGACTGAGGTTATAGTAGAAGACACTGTCACAAAGTGCTATGCAGTGGGACTGAACCCAGAACCATTTGGTTGGAAAGTAAATTCCTTACCACACAGCCTATCTTCCATTAAAGAAGATTTATATTTTTAATACTGAATTTCCATAGTTTCTGAATTAAAACTAGTCAGACATAAACCCTATTTTGTAGATAGATACAGACATATGAAATACAGTATTCATAGTTAACTGCTGAGATAAAAATATGAATTTCATGAATCCAATTTTTCTCTGTAGTTAGGTTACATTTATAACAGGTTTTGTTTGTCTACTTTTTCTGGTATCATTCAAGTTATTAACATTAAACTGTGAAATATATTTCTAGTTAATAAAAGTGAAACAAATAGCGGTTTCTGATTTAAGCATAAGGCCAGTAATTTTGAGGGTAGGGAGTATAGTTGATTCCATTGACCCTAGTACTTGACTGGTACTTTATTTTATTGACCACTCCTAAAGGACGAAAGGCAAAGTTGACAGTGGCAGGATTTGAACTCAAGGTGAAATAATTAATATAATATTCCCTCACAGCTGCAATGTTTTTCTCAGTTCTGCTGGTTGCCGGTCTCCCAGAACGTTCGTCACTATTGACATTATTTTTTTTGGCCATCTTGGAAATGTCTGAACCACTTGTACACCACTTGTGCATTTCATACACTCCTCTCCATACACTTTCTGCAACTTTGCAAAGGCCTCTGAGCAGGTATTACCATGACAACTTTCTGTCATGGTCAATGTGACGATCATATGCTACACATTTTCCTTCCAGGCATTGCTGTAAACAGCAGAAATGAGCTAGAATGTTAAAACTTAGTGCACATGCTCAGCAGAGCCCAAGGTTAATCTGTGCCAAATGACTTCACTCTGTGTGCTTTAGCTTCGTTACTATGGCAACAGTCCAGATACTTATTGATCAAACCTCATATCCTAGGCTGTCCAAGGAGTTAATTAACGATTAGCATCGTTAATTTGGGATTTATCAGTTGCTTTGTTTTAATATGATGAAAGTTGCAAATAACTAGTCTTAAAAGTCACTGCTATGCTAGGAATGCTTATAAACACATACCAAGTACTGATAATATGTGAGCTTGTATGAGAATCAAGTAACAGAGACAGTCATTAACACTGAAGTTCACCAGCATCTTAAATCCCTCTCTCCTCAGTGATGATGATCAGTATGGCTTCCACAGAGCCGGGCCCACTGGAGATCTACTCCCTTGTATCACTCACAAGTGGGCTCTTGCTTTAAAGAAGTTCAGTGCAAAGAATGTTGCCCTCGACATCAGCAAAGTCATATTCAAACATTTGATCAAAACTTCCTGTCTAATGGCTCCACCCATCTTTCATCTCTTGGACCAATAGCTTGTAATCAGATTGCACCATCACAGCATGTGATGTGTTTATGAAGCACTTTCTACCTAAATTTCAATGTTTGGTGTTTCCCAAAATTTGGCTTTTTTCCTTGTTCTCTTTGTTCTTTACTTCAATGACCTGCTTACCAACATGTTCAACAATATACATTCTTATGCAAATATCCTTCATTCCTATTTCACCAGCCATACACCAAACCTGCACTGGATCCATGAACAACGATATTGAACACATTCTCCAGTAGGGCTTTGTTGAAGTGTCTCTTAACAGAGAAAAAAAAAACTGCACTACATATTACCCTTAACACAGGTGGCTCCTATCTAGATTCCTCATTGTTGTTCCAAATGCTAGGCCTCACTATCACTAAGGACTTCTGGTGAAAGCATATCCTTAACATAGCTAGGAATACATCCCTTAAACTTGTTCTTCTCTTTAGAGTCAGAAAATATTTCAGTTCTCACAACAGATTTCAACATTCTACAAGACTCAAATGAAATCCACAAAGTACAGATCCAACTTCTGGAATGGTACTGCTGCTACAGACATGCCGGACTGCGTTCAGAGAAAGAGGGCAACTTGACTGATTAGCATTTAGTTACAAATGGACACACACACTCCAGCTAACAGACATGTTCTCTTTCCCTCCAGTCACTGTCTTTTCTATCACTATTATAATGGACTGATATATGAAACTTACTTTCAGACACTTCTAACCCAGTTGTCTCCCCAGCTGTCATTCCATAATAGCACCACACAACCACTGTGCCCAGTCCTTACCCTCCAGAACATCATCACTTTGGAATCTTCTCCCTCCCTAAGTCTGTCCTGCATGTTCCATTTCAGCTTTCCCACAGATTAAATAGAACATTAATAGCATTAAACTCACTAGTATTGGAGAGTTTAAAAATGGCCTTGGGCACTGCCTCTTCTTTCAAGCTCAAGAAGTGAAAAGAAAAAAATGAGCATGGTACTTCAAATGAATGAACATCTAGCACTGAATCCCTTTATTCAAGACATTGATACTTGTAGAATCTTCAGTGTTTAAACATCAGTTTTCTCTTTTTTGATATGCAGCATATCAAGCTTCTTTTTTAAGCTTCTAGCATTCAAACTGGCCAAATCCAGCCCCAATATTCTCCGTTTTATGTTCAAACTGACCAGATCCAGCCACTCACACATACCCTCAATGTCATTCTAAAAACTTAACAATCACTTCACTGAAATCTCAAAGCTATGAGATAATACATGATTGATTCACAACAATATGAGTAAATAAATATAACATTTGAGAGAGTAATCTGAATGCTAAAGGGTTAAACTTCAGCTTTGAAGCCCATCATCCCATAATTTGATCTCATCATTTCTTTCTCTACCATCATTGATTCTAGTAAGAGCACAAAACAACTTTTGTCTTCTCATTACCCATTATCTATACCAGTACAGTTATTTCTGCCACACACTTTGACTGATAAAAACTGTTGGTTATAGCTAGTCCACATTGTATATATTCCTCCCTGGATGGGACACCAGTCCATCATAAGGTTTACTCATTTTTACCTTCTGAACGGACTGCAACAACACAAAAGGAAGTGTTTTACTCAAGAGCACAACACATCACTCATTCTAGGAATAGAAACCACAATCTTATGATTATGAGTCCAACAACATAACCATTAAGCCACACACCTCCACTTTTGGTCAGTATCCTGGTTTCTGTGGCACATATATTTCCCCACTGGACAGGACACCAGTCTATCACAGGATTACTCATTTTTACCAAGATGAATGGACTGGAGCAACATGAATTGAAATGATTTGCTCAAGAGCACAACACATCACCCAATCCAGGAATCGAAACCAGAATCTTACAATCTCGAGTCCAACACCCTAACCACTAAGCCTCCACAATATACTTAATGATCAATTACCAACTTTTTCCAGTTGTGCTCTGCCTTGCCTACAGGTATATATTAGATACCTAACGAATTATGCTTGCATTATTTCTTTCAAGCACTGGCTTTCATTGATCTGCATTCAATGTTTATATCTGTCATACAGCACTACACTTTTTTTCGTCATGATCCATATGTTCTGCCTTTGCATAGAAAGTGGAACACTTTACTATCAGCGATAGTTATCTTTTACTTGTTTCAGTCATTGGACTGTGGTTATGCTGGGGCACCACCTTGAAGGGTTTAGCAGAATGAATCGACTCAAGTACTTAATCTTTTTTTCCCTAAACTTAGCGCTCATTCTATTGGTCCTTTTTGTTCGCTGGACCCCTAAATTGTGGGGATGTAAACAAACCAACATAATTTGTCAAGCCATGGTGGGGGACAAAGATATTACAAAGACACACACAGAGAATGAGCTTCTTTCAGTTTCTCTACCAAATCCACTCACAAGGCTTTGGTTGACTAGGGGTTATAGGTTTTGTGCAGCAGGACTGAACCTGAAACCAGATGGTTGGGAAGCAAAGACTGCACCTAAATAGTTAAATTTCTTCTACCTTATTTCATGCATATTTTTTCTATTATAGTTAACTTAAGAACTAATTTACAGCAAATATCAACCATGCCAAGTGAGCCATTTAAGAAAGTCATGGACTGAATACTAAGAGGATTGTTATCACCATCCATTTAGCACATTTGAAGTTTTGGCTCTTTATCAAATCCCTCAAGAACCTTATGCATCTTTTACATTATCCATTGGTTGCAGCTTCTAAATACTAGATAAGGTGAGGGTTAGGGTTGGTACATTAGCTTTTTTTTGGTAGTAGTGGGAGGAGGAATGGTAATTCTTCTTCCAGTATGATTGAAACATTTCCTCTTGTTACTTGGCAGATTAAGCAATGAAGTTTCACCCCCACCCCACCCCCTGTATATTTTTGTAAAGACCTGCCCCAAACTTCCTGCAATATTAACTCAGTTATTGTAATATATAGATCCAGGTGACACCTATCCACATTGTGAGTTGAATGAATTTGCTGCCAAATCTGATCTTACCATACTCCTCTTTTACTTTAGCATTCACATTATTATGTCAAATGTAATGCTTATTTATTCACACTTTTTAAAATTAAACCTGTATTAGCTCATAACCTTCAGATTTCAATGATGTAATTGCTTATTTTAAGAATGATATTGTAGGGTAGGAATGAGAAGCAAGAGTCGGTCAGTTTGAACATAAAAAAAAAAAGTAGAATATCTGGGCTGGACATAGCCAGAGTATTTTGGCTAGATATGGCTGGTTTAATACTTTAGCATTTAGCTTACTCTGTTAAATGTAATGCTTATTTATTCACATGGTTTTAAATAAATCATGGCTTATCTCATAGCTTTGAGATTTCAATGATGTGATTGTTTATTTTTAGAATGATATTGCAGGCTAGGTGTGAGGAGCTACAGTTGGCCAGTTTGAACATAAAAAAGGTAAAATACCTGAGCTAGATATGGTTGGTTTAACTCTTTAGCATTCAGATTTCTGTCAAATGCAATGCTTATTATATTCACATTGTTTTGAATAAATCATGGCTTATCTCAGAGCTTTGAGATTTCAACGATGTGATTGCTTATTTTAAGAATGACATTGTAAGGTATATGCGAGAGGGTGGATTTAGCCATTTTGAACATAAGAAAGGTAGAATATTTGGGCCAGATATGGTTTATTTAAATGTTAAAAGTATTCTCAAACCATTCATTTACATCTTGCATTTTCAGTAATCACCAGGCTATAAAATGTGGAGATTCTTCAGACAGACAAATGCAAAAGAAAGTAGCTTATTCTTAGTTAAGAATTCTTCTGACAACTGTCTCCTTAAAATATGACATCTGTCTTTTCTAAATGCATAAATTTTACTGATAAGTTCAAAACATAAACATAAAAATGAAAAAGATATAAAATAAATAGCTTTGAAAAATATATCTATAAGTCATAGGATTTATTAAAAAAGATGAGTAGAAAATGCAGTTAAATAATAACTGCCTTAATATTTAATGCAAAAAATATACAAATAGTAATATTGTTGCTATAATTTCAACACCAATTTTTCCATGAAGCAATAAAAAAGTGGTAGCAGTAACAGCTGTCACACCTTGGTACAATAATGTAATCTAAGAATGTGGATTATAGTAAAGTATTAAGGATGACAAAAGAAGTTAACTAGCATATTCTTACTTATTGTTCACAACCTACGGCTGGTGTGATGAAAAGCTTTGAAACTTAAAATGCATGCTTAAATCATATGTGCTCACATCCAAGTATGCAGCTGAGCAGATATGAAGCAGGAAATGACATTTACACTTGTTTATTAACAAGCAATGATCTTTTTTTTTTACAAATACTTACACATATTTTTATATAATAGATATCTTATAATTTTGAGTTTGTTTTCACAGTAAGACATTTCAGTATTACTTTAAGACTGATAAAATTAGAAGTAGAAAATAAAACAAAGGAAGAAAAAATGTAAATATTAAAACAACAATGTGACTGATGAAAGATCTAATTCGTTTAGGTCGTTTTTAGCTAATCTATTATGAGTTATGTTATAAAACTGTATAAAAAAATAAAAATGTTTATTGAATTTTTAAAAAAAATATGTTCAGATCTAGAAAATATATTATTTTAATTTCATCCTAATTATGAATAATATGCCGTTATCTCAGAAATGATAATTACATTGTGACAAGTGAAGACACTTGTATACTTGTTAATCTTGTTGGCTCTTTCAAATAAATTATACTTTAAGCTTTGTGCATCCTAATTCTTAGTTTAAAATGTTCCACACAATGCCTAACAGTCAAATTTTCAAATGTAACCAAGGGTTAAAAAAAATATAAAAGGATTATTATTGTTTAAACTTAGATAATTGAATGGCAATTTACAAGCATACAGATTTAGTTTAGAAGCAACAAATTTATATCAATCATTAATAGATATTCAATTTAATTATCTCAGTTGAAGAAGAACATTTCTCCATTATTCAGCAATTAAAAATTAATCTATAAAATCAAGTAGATTTATTTTAATTTATAGGAGATGTACAGGTGGTTTCAGTGGTTTTCAGAATTAAATTTAGCTTTTTTAAAATAATGTTTTGAAAACATCTTACAAATTTTGGCTCCTATATTAAAAAATTGCTATATTTCTAAAGGCTTGTATATAAAGTTAGGAAACCAAGAAAGATAAACGAAAAGAAAATTTAGTTATGATTCACTTACTTTGAGAAAAGAATACACAAATTTTCAATAATTAAACAATATATGATAATACAAGCCTTATTTATTGCTGGATATTTTGTTAATTATAAAAAAAATAATCATTTTCAAAGAATAAAAAGAGTTTGCATACATAGGACTCTTTCGTTTTTTATTAAGTATTCAAGAAATATAATAAAAGTTTTATAGGGTACTTTCTGTTAAATTTTGGCAAACATTTTAAAAATCCATTTAAAAAGCTTGTGTGGTTTAGATATGTATTATATTTCATTAATAAATTCTTTACATAAATACATAACTAAAGCAAAATATTATAAAAGTATCAAGCTTCATAAAGTTTAAGTCCATTTGTACATATCTGTATATATTCATTTTGTTTATGTATGAAGAGATGTGCGTGTGCATGTGTGTGTATGTATGTAAACTATGAATATAACCATTCTCAACAAATTATCAATCAGCAACTACAATAATATCCTTTCATGAAATATTTATTTAAAATCAACTGATTAATTAAAAATTTAACTGTAGTCAGAGAACATGTGCTCAATGAAGGAAGGAAAGGCTGCTCTTTGAGAAAATGTTCTGCATAAATATTTAGAGCCAATTTAGTTCTGAATTGAAGCAATTAACCAATTTGCAATAGTATAGAACTAGATAGCTATTTTAGATTTTTACAAACAATTACAAATATAGCTATATGGATCTAATGGTTCAATGGCTTAATACTGTAGATAAATTTAATTGTAATGTTTCATAATGAATCAAAATTTAAAACATTAAAAATGAAAATTACGTTTGAAATAAAATGGATAGTATTTAAAGAGGGAGGGAAAGGTAAAACAAAGGGTAGGGAGATAAGATGATTGTGAAGAGATAAATAAAGAACTTTAACAAAGATTTTAAAAATATTAACAAATAATTAATTGAAAAACAATAATTTCCAATTAATATTTGTTGTTTTTATATAAAAACATAAGGTCGGTGAACAGCTCCAATCGTTATATCAATTAAGAGGAGGTCTTGTTCAAAACTGAACCCAATTGCTGGCAGAACTGTGTGAACTGGAAAACAAAACAGAATATTTATAATTACAGAAAGATTCATAAATGTACAAGTTTTTCTATAATAAAGTATGTTATTTAGCTAAAATATGCAAAATAAACACAAAAAAATACACAATGCACATACATAGAAATCTACCACATGACGATAATGTTTAAGGATTTAAATATTTTACACAAGACATATACTTGAAATAAACAATTTTTACATACCTGGTAAAGTCACCCCAGCTAGAATCTACAAGTGTGTTATTACTTGCACCAGACGCATTATATAAAGGAGATATAATTTTATTAGATGAATCAGTTCTGCTGGTAGATGCATCTGTTGCAAATTTGTTGTTTGTGCCCAAATCACACAACAAATCTTCAATGGCAGTTACTGATGATGGCTTATTATTTGGAATGTTTTCATGACTTCCTTGAATGGCTGTTGCTTTTGTATGATTTGTTGAGCTTGAAATTTGTTGGCTACCAGAGGAAGGCATTATTTTGATATTAGGACCTGGTGGAGGAGGGAGTAATCCTCCGGCAGTACCAGGTCCTTTTGATCGTTGTTTCGTCCCACTTTCATTGCGCTTTACCTAAATCAAGAATAAAAGGATTATTCACAAATTTATTTTCACTTTAAACAAATTTACATGAAAAATGAAAAGTCATCTAATCATAAATAGCTATATATCCTAAATAACATACTAGAAAAAGAAAGCTTGAAAATATAGCAATATATTTCATTTTTTACTTGTTTCAGTCATAGGATTGAGGCCATACTGGGGCACTGCCTAGAAGGATCTAATTAAACAAATGGACCCCAGTACTTACTTTTTAAGTCTGCTATTTATTCTATTGGTCTCTTTTGCTAAACTACAAAATTAGGGGATGTAAATAAACCAACACTGGGTGTTAAGCAGTGGTAGGGAACAAACACACACATACATACATACACGTGTTTCTGTGTGTTTTTGTGTTTGTCCCCCACCAGTCTCTGCCCACCAAATCCACTCACAGGGCCTTGGCTGGCCCCAGATTAAAGTAGAGGGGACATACCCAAGGTGCTATGCACTGGAACAGAACCCAAAACCATGTTATGTACATACTAGCTAAGTTACCCAGCCTTGGATCAATGAAAATTAGATTATCACGTTGAAATGAAAGAATGATTTTTGTTGAAGAAAATTATCCAGTAAGAAGAGAAATAGTTTTCGTAAAGGAAACAGAGCGGCTTAGAAAAGTATTTCTTTCTTGCAAATTACACGGTTCTGGGTTCAGTCCCACTGTGTGACACCTTGGGTAAGTGTTTTTTTTACTGTAGTTCTGGGCTGACGAGTGGATTTGGTCGATGGAAACTTAATGTAGCCCAATTATGCATATGTGTGTGTAACGTAATAAATTTAGAGAAATACCATTGGTTTCATATCTAGAGTGAATGAGACATATCAGTTTTTCTAAACAATGTTTGTTTTTTGCAAAAGATGTTTTTAAAAACACATGAACGCCGGTGATAGTTGAAGGAAAATTACTGTTAAAATTTACGGCCGGGCGAGTTATCTCCCTTCGCTTGATAGCTAGGTTTTCCAATTTGGAAGCAAAAATTTCCGAAAATATGGACAACTCCCCACAGCTTCCCTCCTGGAGTTCAGGTAGCTTCCTGGCTCATGTGAATTCATTAGGATGATATATCTTTCTGTCATACATAATTTACATAGCTTTGTTCCATTGCGATAGGGTCCACAAGTTTCTAATAATTTCCACCTAATGTTAAAGGATGTATGATCGTCCTTTAGGCGTCATACGTATGCTGCGAGTGTCGTTGTATGTGTGTGTGTGTGTGTATATATATATATATATATATATATATATGAAAGAGTGTGGCTTAGTGATTTGGATATACAGCTCAAGACCACAAGGTCATGAGTTTGATTCCAAGTGGTGCATTGTGTCCTTGAGCAAGACACTTTATTTTTCGTTGCTCCAGACCACTCAGCTGGCAAAAATGGGTTGTACCTGTAATTCAAAAGGGCCGCCATTTCGCATTCTGTGTCATGCTGAATCTCCCTGAGAACTACAATGAAGAGTATGTGTGTCTGTGGAGTGCTCAGCCACATGCATGTTAATTTCTCAAGCAGGTTGTTCAGTTGATCATATCAACTCAAACACTCATCGTTGTAACTGATGGTAATGCAGGCCACACACACACACACACACACCCTACAAGAACCTGCACTGCCCCACCACCATCTCTCAAACTTCAACCCTCATCTGCTAGCATAAATCCCTGTTCCTGGAATTTTATATGTTTGTGAGCTGCATGGCGACCTCACTAGTGCCGATGGCAGAAGAAAAGCACCCAGTACATACTGTAAAGTAGTTGGCATTAGAAAGGGCATCCAGTTATAGGAACTATACCAAAGCAGACACTGGGGTATGAAACAGACCTTCGATCCACCTGATCCTGGTCAAACCATCCAACCCATGCCAGCAAGGAACATGGATATTAAATGATGATGGTATAAATATGCATATAGGTACAGCAGTGGCCGTGTGATAAAAAGCTTGCTTCCCAATCACATGGTTCCAGGTTCAGTCTCAACCACATAGTTCCGGGTTCAGTCTCACAATCACACAAGCATACACCCATTCTCTTATTGGCACGGTTAGCATTGTTATCTTGATGATCAATAATTCACAGAAATAAGAGATCTCTGAATTCCACCAACATTTTTGTTTTTACTATCCTCTTTACATATACTTTGTAGCAGGTACCAAACCAAAGAAATTATTGTTATTACCATTAAAATTTTAAATAATTAACAAACATATTTATTATATCTATTAACTATCAGGTTTACTACTGGAATTTGAAAAAAATGTAATATTTTATATGTAATAATTCATTAATTTACTTGGTTATGAAATTCTTGTTTGGCATATTATATGGAAATTTTTGTATCTGATTTCAGTTCTCTTTTTGAAAAGCATTCACAGCTAAAGAGGTGGATAATTGAGGCTATCACTTCATTTATCACTCACTCTCTTACTGACATGTGCAAAAGATAATATATGCAAATATTGAAGCAAAACATTTTTCTTGCTAAGTGATTCAGATTAAGACATACTTAGCATTAAAAAAAAAAATCTGTTTTTAGCAACTTACACCAATATTTAATTTCATAGTTTGCCCTTCTTTTAGACTGAGGTCAAGTTTTGGGGCACTACTTAAATCTTTGGACATTTTCTCCATCTCTTGTTCTTGTTTTAACCATCTGAATGTGCAGAGAAAAAAAAGAAAGCCACAATAAACGTAAATTTTCAAAATGAAGAGAAAAAATATCTAAAATGTATTAAATATACATATTTTGCTTTTACAAGAACTATGATGTAAGAACTACATAATAACATGAAAGCATAATGCTTATTTCAATAAAATGTACAAGCGTATAAAACCCTTGTACTTTTAAAAAGATCTAAATGAACAATAAAATAAATGTAATAATGAAAATTATGAAGGAGATTCCCAGGTTCAATAATTCGTATGAATGATTGATAAATGTACATCTAGGTAACTCCAGTCGAATTATAACACCCACCTGGAAAAATACAAACAAGATAGTTAACATTTAACTGTTCTTTTATAGCTGTACTATCATGTCATTATAGTACTAAGTAGCCTCCCTTGTTTGTTGTACTATTAGAAATCTGTCTTGTTTTGATGCCATCCTCCAGTTAGTAGCAAGTACTTTGTTAAAATATAGAATAAAATCTGAGAATGGTAGATGTTAAATAAATCTTAATTTTATTTCAATTTATTCAACATTTTATTATAAAAAGTTTCCTCTGCCATGAACATTTGGATGCTAACCTCAGTGACACACATGCTGTTGAACAGTGGCTACACTGGCAGAAAACATTTCAAAACTTTATTGCATTGCTACCAGTCGAAGGACAAGATTACAAGCTGAAACTCTTAATCAATTATGTATCACTAAAATTGTTTGAATATATTGCTGATGTGTCTATATATGATACTGCTATTAATATTCTGCCGGCTATATACATCAAACCAAAAAAATGAATAAGCTTTGGCTTCGCTCTTAGCAAAGGATTGCAACTTTAAAGCAGTAATTGCTGAGCAATACTAGGATGACTGTATAAGGAATGTCTTTTGTTAATTGCCTTTCTTACTTGCAGGTAAGACAATGTTTACTTGAAAATAAATCACTAGATCTACAGATTGCATATACTCTGGAAATAGCTGCAAAATATTCTGTATCTTTTACACAACCTCTCTCAGTTAATGCAGCCAATGTTGAAGTTCCAAAGACTCAGCAGGAAAATTATTCTTATATGCATCCAGATCACCCCTCATCAGTTGCAGCTGTTTACCCCAAATTTTACTTCTGTGAGTCAAAGTGATATCCATGATCAAAATGTCCTACCGAAATATTATGTAATGATTGTGATAAGAAGGGACATTACACCAAGGTATGCCAATCTCAATCTACATCTTTGGTGGTATTCACAACAGATCTACACTCTGCTTCACCTCATTGTATGTCATGTCCTGTTATGGATATCCAAGGAAATCCAAAGCATAAGAAGACAAGAAACTTGGAAAGCTCCCTTAAGAAACTAATAAACAGACACCAGTGACAGGTAAATTCTACAGACGGTTAGATCTCAATGTCATCTACCTCTCTTACTTCTAAGGTTAGTGGAGTTTCAAGTTAGTGTAGAATTTTCAAATGATTATGACTGTCTTACATTCACTGTCATCCCTAGTTTTCGTTTTAATGTCATCCTGGAATAAAACATCCTTAAACATTACTCTTCTACTGAGACACTATTTTGAAGGACTAAGCTTACTCTGACTGTCTGTAGTCTTACTACTGCTTCTGTCCCACCATCTTTTCATCATCATCATCATTTTCATCGTTTAACGTCCGATTTCCATGCTGGCATGGGTTGGACGGTTTGACTGAGGGCTGCTCCAGGCTCCAATCTGATCTGGCAAAGTTTCTACAGCTGGATGGCCTTCCTAACGCCAACCACTCCAAGAGTGTAGTAGGTACTTTTTACGTGCCACTGACGCGAGGACCAGTCAGGCAGTATTGGCATCGACCACACTCGAATGGTGCTTTTTTATGTGCCACTGGCATGGGAGCCAGTTAGGCAGTAGTGGCAACGACCACACTCGAATGGTTCTTTTTATGTGCCACCGGCACAGGATCAGTCAGGCAGCACTGGCATCAATCACATTCGAATGATGCTTTTTATGTGTCCCTGGCATGGATGCCAATCAGGTAGTACAGTCATTGGCCATGACAATGACTTCACTTGACTCAACAGGTCTTTGCAAGCGCGGTTTATTGCCCAATGATTGAAGGATACTCTTAAATGGGCTGGTTATGCTGTACTGGCATAAGCCATGGTTATGGTCTTACTTGGCTTGCTGGGTCTTCTCAAGCACAGCATATCTCCAAAGGTCTCAGTCATTTGTCATCACCTCTGTAAGGCCTAACGTTCGAAGGTTGTGCTTCACCACTTCATCCCAGGTTTTCCTGGGTCTACCACACCCACAGGTTCTCTCTAGTGCTAGAGTGTGACACTTCACACAGCTGTCCTCATACATTCGTAACACATGACCATACCAGTGCAGTCGACTCTCTTGCATTCCACATCTAATGCTTCTTATGTCCACTCTGTCGTGTATGCACACTGACATTACACATCCAGTGGAGCACACTAGTTTCATTCCTTGCAAGCTTATGTATATACTCAGCAATCACAGCCCATGTTTCACTGCCATGTAGCATGGCTGTTCACACACATGCGTCATACAGTCTACCTTTTACACTGAACGAGAGGCCCTTTGTCACCAGCAGAGGTAAGAGCTCTCTGAACTTTGCCCAGGCTATTCTTATTCTAGCAGCTACACTTTCAGAGCAACCACCCCTTCTATTGACTTGGTCCTCTAGGTAATGAAAGCTATCAACTACTTCTACTTTTTCTCCTGGCATGTGACGGAAGCTGTTTTCTGCTATTTTCAGAGTTTATTGCCCCTGAGCATTTACCACACACAAAAACTATCTTCCCAGTAAGCATTCCTTTGATATTGCTGCACCTCTTATGTGTCCATAGCTTACACCGGGTACATCTTATGGTGTTTCCACCTATGCTTTTCTATAGATCAAGCAGGGCCATCTACCTGAAGGGGTTTGTGATTTGTCTGTCTTCCTACTTATTAAGACTTTGGTTTTTGCTAGTTTGACTCTCAGGCCCTATGATTCTAGACCTTGCTTCCCCACCTGAAACTTCTCCTCTAGTTCTGATAGTGACTCAGCTATTAGAGCAAGGTCATTAGTTTAGAGAAGTTCCCAGGGACATCCTTTCTTGAATTCCTGTTATTACCTGGAGGACTATGATGAATAGGAGGAGGCTGAGGACTGATCCTTGGTGGACTCCTACCCGGAATTCTTCACTATGCTCATTGCCAACCCTCACCTTACTGAAAGCAACCCTGTGCAGCTCTCATTAACCACTCATCTATCCCTAGTTTCTGCACTGACCACCAGATAAGTGATCGGGGGACCCTGTCAAAGGCTTTCTCCATGTCAACAAAAGCTAGGTACAGAGGTTTATCTTTGGCTAGGTATTTCTTCTCGGTATTTGTTTGATAATCTCACAACTGACTGCAAAATCAAGATGACATTCTTTGAACGACCAGAAACTTTTAATCTCTGAGCTAAGACGTTTACTAAAGGATGGTATTATTGAGCCAAGTAAGTCTCCTTGGAAGTTTGAGGTATTGGTTACATCTAGTGATAACCATAAGAAATGTTTGATCATTGATTATTCTCAGACAATAAACCACTATACATTGCTAGATACCCACCTTGTATCAAATATTGAAAATGGTCATGGAAATGGCACAATATAATGCCTTCAGTAGACTGGACCTATGATGTGCTTACCATGAAGTGGAAGCTGGTCATTGCTTGTACTAATTCATACAGATTCCTTTTGGAATTACTAACAATGTTGGTAACCTTCAACATATAATTGATGACATGATTGAAAAAGCACTCACAACCACCTTTGGATATACTGGACATAACCAGAAAGTCCATTATCACAACTTGAGGAATTTCTTAGATGTAGTTAGCAAATACAATCATACTTTAAACAAAGTGCATATTCTCTTCTAAATGTATCAACTTGTTTTGCTACATGATCATGTAGCCAAATAGGTTAATAACTGGATTGATTAGACTAGATCCAGAATATAAGGGACCACTACCCAATCTTCCTTAACCCAAAGACAAGACATCTATGAAGTGTGCAACGGCCTTGTTAGTTTGCTATGCAGATTGGATTCTGAAATTTTCTGGGAAATTCAATCCTTTAGTTACTACTAAATGCTTTCCCCTCTCCTTTTCAGCACTGCAAGTTTTTGAAAGTCTAAAGAAGGTCATTGCCAAATTTGCTGTGAAAGCTTATTGATCCTGCTGTACCATTGCTGCCACTACATGTTGGAAAGGATGCACAGTGACTTTCTATACAAGAACACTATCAGTTCATGAGCAGAAATATTCTTTTGTGAAAAGAGAAGCCTATACCATTGTGGAATGTCTAAAGAGGTTGAGACACTATCTACTTGGCCACCATTTCCAGTTGGTACCAGTTCAGAAATCACTTGCTTCTATGCGTGAAAATAGATGGAGTAGTAAAATAAAGAATGAGAAAAGTGTTGATATATAGAATTCACTTGTTTTCAATATAACATAATGTATATGCTTCCAATGAGCAGATATGACCACCAGAATTATTATAAAGTGCTTATCAAAACTCTTCTCAATTGGAGGATTTCCATATTGAAGGATTCTTGCATCAGCTAGTAGCAGAAATACTTCTCAGAATCCAGAAGGGAATGGATAAATAGAACAATATAATGAAATAATTTGGTGAACAATATCACTGGCTCTGAAATTAAAACAACTGAAACCCTCAGAATGGGAACTTGTTCTTCCAGATGCACTCCTTTCAATCTATTCTCTTCTCTTAATTTCAACAAATTGCACTCCAGATGAACATCTTTCTAAGTATCAGCATAAATCTCTAAGTGAGCAGCCCATCCTGTCATGGCTCTCTTCCCTGGGTAACAAGGTGTTTCTGAAATGTCCTAACCATCAGAGTAAATATATTCCTTTAGTAAAGGAAGTAGAACTCTTCAGATTCCCTGATGGTAGGGAGCGTACCGTATCATTAAACCACCTTGTACTTTGTGGTAATGTTTCTTCTAATCTTGTGCCTAAACCAGAAGTAACTGAGTCTCCAGAACAAATGATGCTTCAAAACACACCTGGACTCAATATTTCTACACCTATAAATACTTTAGATGCTTCTTCTGAATCAGACCACAAGGGAGTGACAAGTGCTCTAGTCATATTAAATACATTCCTTTGTACTTTTAATATTGCTTCAGTGTTTGTTTAACATAGCTGTCTGTGACGGCTGACACGTGATGTAGTTCAATTTAGGGAATGAAATATGACCAATCATTTTAGAACTAAGTAGCCTCTCTTGTTTTTTGTACTAACAGAAATCCGTCCTGGCCTATGAGGCCTTCTTAATGGTTTGTAACAAGCACAATAAGTTTTTGTTAAAATACTTAATAAAACCCAGGAATGGCAAATGATGAACAAGTCTAAATCTTACATCAGCATGAGATGCAGTCAAATAAATTATTAGAATGAAATACACATACCTTTTTTTCTTTTTATTTAAAGAAAATAAGAGTAAGAAAAAGGCATTGGATAAAATGCAGAATATACCAATAGTATCCACTAGGCAAGAAAATAATGAAATTACTATTCAGGTGTGGACAGTCCTATTAGCTAAATTTTAAAATGATTAATAATTGATTAAATAAAAGATATAATGAAACTGATCTCCAATCTAAAGGCGTTCCCAACAATGAACTGTTGCTGAATTCCTATTACTTATTTTGTGTAGAAGATCATTAGAGTAAAATATAGTACTACCACAATTTATATAATGCACATCAATAACAATTTTATTGTAGTAGCATATGCAACTCTAAAAGAGAGAGGCTGAAAATCAGAAATGTAAATTCCAGGCAAAAACTCCAAACTAATATCAAAAGCAGCCTCGTAATCTTTGACTACTTAGAGTCTAGATTGCTACTGTTGCTTTTGTTTTCATTGTAAATATAACAATGATGAGCATCAAAATGCATAAAAATTGTAGTGTGCAATTAAGGTAATTGTCATCATTGCAATCACCACCATCACCAGTCATGTAAATTAAGGAAAGAATAAAGATGGAAAGAGTATTTAGAGTTGGGTTTTTTTTTATGAGCATATTTTTGCAGTTAATAAGGCAGCACCATGATCAATAATGATAGTATTTATCACTATCATCAAAGTTGAGAGCATTGCTCTGGAAGAGTTACTGCACAATTGATTTGATTATTGCATGGGGGAATTAATAGTATGCTGTTTTAGTGAGTAGCAAGACAATAATGCATGTATTACAAATAAATTAGTTCAACTTAGGATGAAAGTAAACAAACAAAGCTTGTTTTAGAAGCGTTGAGATGTATTGAAAGGTAGAGAAATAATTTTTTTTATTCTCAAACGCATGATAATGCTAATAAATAATGTGATCAGGATTGGCTGGTAACGTATTTTTCCGCAATGTATGGATAATTTATCCTGATCACGCTATTTATTAGCATTATCACGCGTTTGAGAATTAAAAAAAATTATTTCTCTACCTTTAAATAAATTAGTATCAGTATTTGACTGTAAATGTATCTGTAGTCTTTTCTGAAGTTACTCTATAGGGACTTAAAGTGATGGTTCCATATAATTGGATGTATTTTGTTTTCACTCTCATTATTTCACTTAATTTTGAATCTTTTCAACAGAAATTTCTCAACTGATAAGAGAAATTTATTTATCAAATAACTAGCGTTATTGTACTCAGATATTAATTCTGCTACATCCTAATAGAATAAGGAAAAGGCATTGACTCTGTAAAAACCCATGGTTGCTCTTATATCTCTACTAGTTTGCTAAGAACTTGATAGTAAATACTCCAAGATTTTCTACAGCCAAATACATACATTTTACATATACAAATATGCTTTTTATCTAAAATGGTTTTAACCTTTAGCATATTTAGCATACTCTGTCAAATGTAATGCTTATTTATTCACATTGTTTTGAACTACTCATGCATTATTTTGTAGCTTCAAAATTTCAATATTGTGATTGGTTATTTTTTTTTAAATGACGTAGGGTAGATATGAGAGGCCAAATTCAATCAGTCTGAACATAAAACAGATACAATATCTGAGCCAGATATAGTTAAAGGGTTAAAAATAATTTATATCAGACAGCTAAAATGAAATAAAGGATATTTGAAAGTTAGAAACTTACTTAAAATGATCCTGTAGAGCAACATTAAGATCAAATGAATCACTTCTATCTGTAAAACCAATTCCAATGAAAGCACTTCGTTCTGAAAGCAAATAATGAAATATGAAAGAATTTGATTTCAGACAAATAGTTAAGCTTTAAATAAGCATAGCTGTTTAAAACAATATAAGTGTAGGTGACAATGAATTAGAATTATATTAGTAGTAAAAGGTACTCCTTGCATCTAATGATTTGAAAGGTAGTAAAAAAAAACAAACCAGTCAGGTGTAGATGTTAGACAAATTTAGCAGCAAAGATAGAAGAATAGGTTTAACAAAATTGTCCTATTTATAGGACAATGGTGTAATAAATAAAATCTTTTATTTTTTTTACTTGTTGGGTCTGGAGGAAGGGACAGTGCCCATGGTCTTTGCAGGCCCTCCGAGACCAGGGAAACAGATGCTGTAAATGTTCCTCTTGAATCATTGCAAGTGAATACCTGTGGGAAAGACATAAGCAAAGAGGAGTTGTGGTATAGAGCACTATGCAGAAGAGTCTATAATTCAATCACCAGCTAAAGATTCTGATTTTGACAGGTTAGTATTGGTTTAGAAAGGAAACTTCTTTCATTAAAACAAAAACATCCCATTGGACCATTGGATGTATAATGTCAATTACTTATGGGCCATGGGCATCTGAGTTGACAAGCAGTTTTGCAACAGAGGTATCAGCTGAAGTATGCATGAGAAGCAACTACACTGGTATGTAAAGTGATCAGATGATTAAACTGGGAGACGAAAGTGCCAAGAATTGACAGTGGAGGGTTTAAGATTCAGAAGCAAAACACGAGGCATCAGAAAAGAGATGACACGTGATGAAAAGAATTGGAGATGAGATGTGTCTTAAACACATCAAACCAAGACTAAAATGTAAAGACAGATAAAATAATCATTAATGATAATGATGTCAATGACTTCTTAGGCTATTAAAATTTCAAAATATATCCAATATGTAAACTCAATTGGAATATAAAGTTAGAAAAAAAAAAAAAAACAACATTTAAATACAATAGTTTGTCAAATAGCAAATTATTGAATATCAAAAAAATTTGAAAACGTTTTTTCTTTTGATATAAAATCCTTTGTAATAACTGTAAATTTTGATGTTCCTTACCCGCTTCTTTGATTCGAATCACAAAGTATCTACTGGAATCCATCACAGGCTCGATTGCTACACCAGGGTAGGCATCAACTGGACATTTTGCAAATTCTTCACCTAATAAAATCAAATACAACATTTAAACATACAGTAATTATGGAGCTGGACAACATGACAATTTACTTTATAGGTCTACATCTATTACACTTATATTCAAAATAATCTTAGTTCATAAGATAGAAATTAGTGTTACTAAGAGTATCCTACTCAATAACCACATACTCTAAATATACAAATCTGTTTATAATGTTGACCAGACAAGGACTACTGAGCTTGAAAATATAACAAATGAATATTACTATGATAAATAGGTGCACATGTGACTGTGTGGTAAGAAGCTTGCTTCTCAATCACATGGTTCCCGGTTCAGTCCTACTGTGTGGCACCTTGGACAAGCGTATTCTACTATATCCTTGGGCCAACCAAAACTTTGTGAGTGGACTTCGAAGGTAGAAACTGAAAGGACCCTGCGAGTGTGTGTTAGCCACCACCACTTCACAACTGGTGTTGGTTTGTTAATGTCCCTGTAACTTCGCAATTTTGCAAAAGACACTGACAGAATAAGTATCAGGCTTTAAAAAACATTAAGTACTGGAGTCAATTCATTCAACTAAAAATTATTCAGAGCAGTGCTCTAGCATGGTCGCAGCCTAATAACTGAAACAAGTAAAAGATAAAAGATAGATATATGGGTATAATCTTAAGTTCAGAAACAAAAGATCCAGGTTTGTAATTTTAATGATAGATGTAAGAAATTGTGTCAGTCACATGGTCTTCTTTTGCAGTCTCCAAGGAGGAAAGTGTTTGTGCTAGTCTCCCAACCACATGGTTCCGGGAGTTTAGTCCCACTGCATAGCACTTTGGGTAAGTGTCTTCTACTATAGCCTCAAGCAGAACCAAAGCCTTGTGAGTAGATTTGGTAGATGGAAACTTAAAGAAGCCTGTCGTGTGTGTGCATGTGTGTGCGTGTCTGCATTTGTCCCCTATCACTGCTTGACAACCAACACTGGTTGTTACAGGGATGTAAAAATATGTCCTCTCACTTAGCAGTTCAGCAAAATAAGATAAGTACCAGGCTTAAAAAAAGAAAGCATTGGGGTTGATTTGTTTGACTAAAATTCTTCATGGCCGTGCCCTAGCAAGGCTGCAGACTAATGAGCAAAACAAGTAAAAGGTAAAGGATAAAAGTAAAAGAAGTCATGACTATGTCAGTATAGCAACTGTGTTTTTAACATACAATACAGTAACAGCATCAAAAAGGAAGTGTCTTCATCTTGCACATGACCTGTCAATACAACAGTCTATTACGAAATATCTGGATATGTCACATTACTTGACAAGCTATCCTGAGTCTACACATTTAGGATGAACACAGTCTCATATCAAAGGAATAGATTAGATCAGCTTGAACAGTGGCAAAATGCTACTTTAAATTTTATAACAAATTGTTTTATATTGATTTTGAATTCAAATCAAGTTAAGCTTTTACTACACTTTTCTTTGCTTGACAAAGTAGTTTAGGCACGTAAAAAGCACTCAGCACACTCTGTAAAGTGGTACGTGTTAGGAAGGGCATCCAGACATAGAAATCATGTCACAGCAAATGATTGGAATTTGAACAGCTTCCTGGGTGGCCAGCTCCTGTCAAACCATCCAATCCATGCCAGCATGGAAAACAGATGTTAAATGATGATGATGATGATGATGATGATAATGAATACTGTACCATCAAATTTAACAGGAATTTAGCCATGTTACAATTAACTAATCTTGTACAATTTTCAAAAATTAGGGAATGTTCTTTGAGAGGCCCTTTCAATGTAGCCAATCCAGAGAGAGGAAGGGAGCAGGAAGGGAAACAGTTCACAGTACTTTATCAATTCCAAAAATGATGGAAGTCAAAGTTGGCCATGGCAGTATTTGGACTTAGAGCGCAAAGACTTGAAACAAATACTGCAAATAATTCTACCAGATGTTCCAGTGACTCTGATAATTTGCTGCCTTGGAACTGCATTATCCAGTATCTTTCTTTTTGAAACAGTGAGATATTTTTTGTCAAAAGTTTAAGTACAGAGGTTTCATTAGTAACTTACATGTACACACCCAAACAACACAGCCTTATAAATTAGTAACGACAACCATAGTTTCCCAACATTCTCTAAACTCAGTTGCATAGTTACCTTAACTTTACATCAAAAAGCATCAAATATTCTCATAAAGTTAGAAAAAAAAAGATACTACAGAAGACAAAAATACAATGAATTATGTACATCCCTTATGCAGCATTTATAGCACAAGTACAAGACCTAATAAAGAAAGCAAAACAACACATGCATACATATCTAGCAATCACAGACATCACATTTAAATGACACAAATTGTTCAAAGAATATACCTAATCTATAATGGATTATGTCACTCCTCTCTTCAAAACAAATTACAAAAAATAATCATAAACTGAACCAAGAAAACATAATCACAGGCTGCACACAACCCGTACATGCAATAGAACAAAAGTATTCAAAATGAAAGGTGACCTGGATATGCAAATCCTATAATTTATTGCTGCAGAAAGTTTCAATTCCCTACAGAACTTGCTACTACATGTAGAATCTATCAGACATCTACAACATCTCAGAAAAGTAATTAAGAAAAAATCTCTCCCACATGGTCCAGGCAAACATAAAAAAAAAAGAACATACATACAAAAATAATATCAAGAAACTTATTTTATTTACTCCAAACATACTTCTAGAATATTCAATACCTGAAGTAAGTATAGAGGAACAGGACACGCTGTGCTCAGAGTGTGGTGGATTTAGCAAGTTCTGTAAATTTAACAGAAACTGGATATTGCAAAAGAAGCAACGTTGTCAGATTGCTGCCTATATGATGAAACATATTTCATAATCTAACAATATGGTCCACTACCAAGTGGAGGAATGGTATATCTGGAGTTTTCTATTTGTGAATTGCACTATCATTTGACTGATTACCTACATATGATAAGTCTGCTCAAAGCTGACCTTGGGCTGAACAACAACATAAAATGCTTGCTAACAAACTACTTTTCTCAGATCATAAGCTAATGTAAAATACAACAGCACAATTGGTATTTTCAGGTTCCTGAATGGAGTACCATGATGGTATGTCCTCAAACCCACTTCTTAATTAATCGGTTTCAAATTTTGACACAAGGCCAGCAATTTGGAGGGAGGTGGGGTAAGTCAATGATATTGACCCCAGTACATAACTGGTACTTATTTTATCAACTCTGAAAAGATGAAAGGCAAAGTCGACCTTGGCAGAATTTGAACTCAAAACCCACTACTTAATTTATTAATACATGATCTTCCCATACTCTAATAAAGCACATTACCCATAAAAAATGGGAACACACACACAAATCTTACAGAAACACAAATAAAACAAAATAAACAGGGTTCAAATATATAACATACAAATAAGCTTAGGATAGATTTTTTTTTTTTCTAGACTACTGAAGAAAATATCAGTAATCCAGTTTGATAATATATTTTACAATGCTTTTTTTTTTTCTTCTTTTAAATCCTATATTTATGTATTGTAAGCTTATATTTGTAGGTTCATTTTGAAAATGTAAAGTATAAAATTCCTGACACCTGATACTTTGTCTTCTAACTTCAATGTAAGTTCTTTGCCCTTATAAGTAACTCTCAATCTTCCAGTCCAGTCAGGAGCATCAAGTTTCCAATCTGATGCCCTATTTTTAGAAAACAGAGCAAAAAGAAAAAAGAAAAAAAAACAATCAATAAAAGTTAAAATAAGCAAAAATAAGATAT
>NC_068996.1:38109740-38114170 GCF_001194135.2 Octopus bimaculoides | reverse complement strand
TATATATATATATATATATATATATGCACGTGTGTGTGTGTGCCTTTGTGTGTGTTTGTTATCCATCACCACTTGAGAAACAGTACTGGTGTGTTTACATCCCTATGACTTAGTGATTCAGGAAAGGAAACTGACAGAATAAGTATCAGGGTAAAAAAAAAAAGTACTGGGGTTAATTCATTCAACTAAAAATCCCTCAAGGTGGTGCCCCAGTGTGACCACAGTCTAATGATTGAAACAAGTAAAAGATAAAAATTAAGGTAAAAAATTAATTAGAAATTGTAAACCTAAACATTGGAGGAGAATATTAGTAAAGGTGTCACAATTAAATCTTTCAATTCCATTTTAAGTATTTCATATAAATAACAAAGATGATGAATTACTAAGCATTATTACATTATAAACCGAAGGTAGAACAGAAAATACCAAATTTATTCATATATTATTTTTACATATTTATGTATAATGTGAAACACTAATAATGGGCTATGATATCACAAGATAAAGCATCTAGTGCACTTAGTAAGGTGGTTAGCCATAGGAAGGGCATCCAGCTATAGAATCCATGTCAAATGACAAGTACAAGCACCCGTTCATAAGAATGGCGGCTTCTAATAAGAAATAACTTGGGCTATCACAAACAGTCTAACCATGCTATCATGAAAAATGGAAGTCAAATGATGAAGATGAAACCCTGGAAAAAAAATACCAGTTGTGTACGATATGCACCAACTTCTCTTCCTGTTATAATGTTTACAAAAATAAGGTTTTAGAAAGAAATTGCTGACCTTATGTTGAACAACAACACAAAATGCTAGCTAACAAACTACTTTTTTCAGATCACAAGCTTATGTAAAATAAGATTTATAAAAGTTCACATATCTTATCCTCAAAACAAAGAAAAAGTTTAAAAGCGACCATTGAACTATACAAGTATAATCTGAGAAGCGTACCTGCTGTTAAGTCGACCAGTGCAAGAGAATAAGAAGTTCTTACAGCAGTTTAATGTTCATATATACTTTAACATACAACACAGGATTTATTTCCCAGATGTCGGTAGTTCTTATCCCAAGGGAGGCAACTCAATATTAACACCTTGCTGGTGTTAGGCTTTAAATCAATTTCCTAATATTAACATAGTGAACTTTTCTAAAGCTTCAAACCACAATAATTAGTTGTTTATTGTCAGAAGAAGCACCTGCTTATGTTAGATGGTCTGAAATCATCTCATTACCTCTATTCTATTCGATCTTAACTTCAATGCTTATCATTTCTTTCTATTCTTGTCACAACTCTTAAGATGTTCACAAGATTAGATAAATTAACGGTCTCTACAAGTGATGGGTTGTCACTTTTGCAGAGCACTTCTGGCAATCTGGGCAGCTATTAAGACACCAGCATCAGCTGCTTCACTGAGTGCAAGAGTCTCTGAAATTAGTGGACTTTACACAATCCAATTGTTTCATTATCAACATAATGGAGCCATCTTGTTCATATGAGTTTCAACGAATATGATAAAACTACTCTGCAAAGATCCATCTTCCAAACTGACATAAGTGGTATCAGAATAACTGATTATATTTAAATTCTGAGATTTTCTCAAAGCTGGAAAAGATATAGAACTTGCCTTAGATTTCAACTTAGACAATACTTTCTTAGCTCCAAATAGCATCCTTACTTAGGGGTGTTGTCCAGTGTTACTCATTCTACAAATGTCAAATGATACATCTGGATCATCAATATACTTACAACATCTGACCTCAGTCTTTTTTATTCAGACCTATTCACTTAACTCATCATTTTTCCTTAGTGACTTTTCTTCCTTTATTTCTTTTGGAGGTATGGATGATATGTATAAAGTCAATCAATGATAATTTTTCTTGTGTATTGATTAACATTCAATCCTAAATTCTTAAATGTTCAACTCTAATGAATTCTTACTTTAAACTCCTTACCTTATAGCTTCCTGACCACATGTAAAAGAGTCTGTTTTTAGATCACTTTAATTTTCATCATAATTACATGATGGCTTTTTATTATCATTTTATTATCTTAGTGTTTTCTGACACATAGAGGGTACACATTCATATACATCACAATTCTTCATTTTGTATTATGCTTAGCATTAATTACTTTTTTTTCTTGATCTAGTACAGCAGTAAGTAAAATGGCATGTTCCTGCTCAACTATTTTCTGAATTACCTCTCTCTATTGTTCTGCAGGATCTGCATTCTCCCCTTCCTGCTTAGTCCTTTGGCTGTTATATTTTTTCCTCACATCCTTTCAATTTATATTCCACTATTTTATTTCAACCTGGTTTTTCAGTCCTGTCTTTTAAACCAGCGCAGACTCATTATTGTCTTCATTATCACCAGCATCTTTCTGATCCAGTGCCTTAGTTTGCTCATTAAATATACATACTTATTCATTCATTTCTACCAAATCTTCAATATTCTTGCTTCTAATCACAACTTCCTTTTACGCCTTCCTCATTTGATATGGATATATTCTGTAAAATGCTCCTCCATGCCTAATGAGTATAAGTTGATCTTTGCTACCCAACAAATTCTGTAGCCACAAATTCTTCATCAACTTATGTCCCTATTCTTAGACCTCAGGGCTCTCCTTAACTTTCCACTAGTTTTAGCTTCAAGAAATTTTTTCTTGTATGAATATCATTTAAATTAATTCTAACCATATCACCAGTTGTTGCAGATTCCAGAACAAGTGGTCAATCAGAACTGATGGTGTGTTAACATTCAAACCAAAACCCAAGATCATTTGTATTAAATCTTGAGTAATTCTGAAGTGCATTTTTCACACTAATTACCCATGCCAGAATTATATGTATGTATATACATAGGCTGTTGTGGTAAGAAGGCCAAACATCAATTAAATTTGGTGTGTTTATCACAGAGTATCTCAGAAAAAAACATAAGAATGAAGATGTACATTATCAACGATTTATTTAGCTTACATGCATTTCAAATAGCTTGGCACAACCCAAGCATTGCACATTGCAGTATGCATATTCAATTGATTCTTCATTTGATCGATTAAAATACTATACAAAAAGAGCAATTAGGTGCCAAGCTATTCTTATCAAATCCAGAATGCTTCCACTAAATTTAGCATGATCTAGATAATGTGGGAGGAGTTTACAGCAATAAACTCAAGACCACTAACTCCTAATTACTGAACAGTGTTTGTGCCACAGGCAAGAGGGGGGGGGGGTTATAGATCTTCCTAGTTTAATGATAGCTAGTAGTTGTATGTATCAAGTCAAGATGGAGTTCTAAATTAATCTATGATCTTAAGTACAACCTAATTAATAGAAGACAGGATAAATATACTAGAACCATAAAAGAAAATCAGTATCTATTAAAAAGAATATGCTGTTGACTGTTGCATGAATTTAGATTAAGCAAAATTACATTCCATAAAATAAGTGAAAAAAAAATAAAAACAATAAAATGTTATATGTACGTACTCATACATACATACACATTCACTAATGGGCAAATTTATATTTAGTAGAATTATAATAAATAAATAAAAAAATAAAATAAGATCTAAAATATTCCGAATGTAGTCAATTACACTCCCTCTCCCTCATTTAAGTACACACACACAAAAAATCAAAAAGATAAACTTTTGTTTATATTGTTTATGATTTTATGACAAACTGCTGAATCAATATGTTATGGCTGTATATTTTCCCACCATATATATACACAAATAGATATTGCTATTACTGTCTAACATCTGTTTCCTCACTCTCTTTCTTCCTCTCCTCATTTCATTTTCCAAACAACTTTTCTTCTCTCCTATGCTCTCTATTCTCATCTCACACACATCTTACTCTCTCTCTCTCTCTCTCTCTCCAATTCAAAGCCACTACATGAAGAAAATTGACTGAGTGCAACAGATGGGAGAGGCTAAAAGAACTGAAGTTCTACTGTCTAAAGGGAAGACAAAGATATGCAGTGATATATGGAAGATCTTGGAAGGACTAGCTCCCAACTTTGGGATTGAAAGTTACATCAAACACTGAACTGAAAACCACTGCATTGTACCAAATATCCCATCTCAATCTCAAGTAAGGACACAATACTGTAACAGCTTAGGTTTCAAGGGCCCACAACTTTTCAAAATCCTCTTGAAAAACCTCAGAGATTTGCAAGGTGTAAGAGTTGATGTTATCAATGAACAACTGGCCAAATTTTCATCTGATGAACCCACATCACAGTAAGAAATACCAGGAGCAGCTCTGACCAACTAGGTACTTCACCAGAAGCAATTCTGGAGAGAAAACCAAACACATTAAGGGCAATGTTTCAGCATGGCTACAGCCTTTTTTGTAAAATCAGTAAAAGTATACTTACATACCCCCCTCTCTCTCTCCCTATATATATATATATGTATGTATA
>NC_068996.1:38107041-38108341 GCF_001194135.2 Octopus bimaculoides | reverse complement strand
ATATATATATATATATATATATACACACATACACACAGAGACATGACAGAAGTAAATAGACTCCCCATAAAACATCGTTTTATGTTTATTCTAACTAGTAAAGATTTATATTTTCTTATTAAATGACATTTTTATGTTTCAGGTTCTATATGTGACTGTTTAATCATGCCATGTACAAAAGAAGCCTTGAAACTGTCTGAATATCGAAGAGGCTGTATATTGGGTCATTCTGAAGGTGGGTATACTGTAAAATCGCAGAAAACCTTGGGATCCGCTTTCTACAGTTAATAGAATGATTATGGAATTCACCCGAGAGGAGAAGGAGTCCACATCACCTCGCCCAGATCAGCCAGGGGCCTCTGACAGGGCCCTTCTCTTTGCTAAAAGAAGTGTGGAGTATAATTCTCGTTGCAGGGCCTCTGACATAGCAGAACAAGTTGATGTCAGTCCCAGAACAGCTGTCAGGTATCTCCACAAATTTGGTTACTATGGCAGATCAAGGAGGAAGCCATTTCTTCAACCAGCCAACATCAAGCGGAGAAAAGATTGGGCCAGTGAGATGGTGGAGAGGCCACAGGCATTTTGGGACAGTCATATTTTCCAGTGAGTCCAGATTTACTGTATTTTCTGACAGTAGTCGAGTGTGGGTCTGGAGAGTCTGTGATCAAGAATTTGACATGAATAGATTGCAGCCAACAATGAAACATGGCAGCTATTCTATGATGATCTGGGGAGTAATTTGGAGCAATGGTCAATCAGAGCTGGTGGAGTGTGAGGGAAACATAAATTCAGATAAATATGTGTCCATATTGCATAAAGGACTCATTTCAACCTTCTCCAGTGGTGAAATGATTAAAGAAGATTCTTTATTTGTGGAAGATGGAGCTCCTTGTCACACAGCTAAAATGACCCAAGATTTGTTGGATGAGAATGGGATTAAAAAGCTTCCATGGCCAAACCAGTCATGAGATATGAACCCTATTGAACACCTCAGGGGCATAATGGACAGGATTCTTCATAAAAAGAACAAGAAAGCATCTTCAAAGCCAGATCTTTTGAGATTACTGCATGAAACTTGGCAAGAAATTCTTCAAGAGAATATTCATCATCTGATCATTAACATGCCTATCAAATATTAAATATTCACATTATAACAATTAGTAAATAATTTGAGTGCATAATTTCAGATTTAAATAAATTTTAATGATTATAAGGATGTCTATTTACTTCTGTCGTGTGTGTGTGTGTGTATGTGTATGTGTGTATATATATATATATATATATATATATATATATATAT
>NC_068996.1:38103941-38106535 GCF_001194135.2 Octopus bimaculoides | reverse complement strand
GTAGACACATACAATAGGAATACAAAATACAAAATGGCTGATAGTTAGCAAGGTGAGACACACATAAGAAAGAAGGAAACAAAGGACCACTGATGAGGTCACAGAAGTGTGACCAAAGAACTCTGGCCGAAATAAGATTAAGATTAATGTAATATAAAGCTGAAGCAAATTAACACCAAATATACAGTGCGTGTGTTTTTATTGGCTAAACTGGCAATATGACCATCCCCAAGTACAACAACATATATATATATATATATATATATATACATATAAGTATAGAAGTAACCAACCTTTGGGTAATAAGTGTCTCCATAAAACATTATATATAAATGCACTGTTCAGACTGAAGAAAGCAAATATAGATATACGGGTGCAACAGCTGATTGTTTTGAAAATCAATGGTGTAATCAAGCTGTGTCATTTCATGATATAAACAAGAGACATGATACTTCCTTGGCTACCCTTATCTATCATTTGACAGAAAGGAAGATTCCATACAACATTAACTTGTCTGTAAGAGGAACTGCAAATCCATGTGACAGACATTATAAGTTATGTAAGCTTTGTTGGGTGTCATATCTAAAGAAAACCTGATTACTAGATATTCTGAACTTATGAGATGTCACCATAGCTTCAGAAAGACTTTCAAGAAATACAAAACAAAATATTCATTAGAAAATTTATAATTATTAATGTAACTGTCTAAAACCCATTTTCCAAAGATTTCTAAACAAGCCTCCATAACAATGTTTGGGGTACACACATCATCAGTTAGGAAGGAATTTTCGTGAAAAATACTATCTTTTAAATAAATGTTTCTCAACCATTTTTTCAAAACTTATGGACCACTTTAATTCTTATTTTACTCGAATGAACCCTCCAAGCCACTTGGTGTTAAAAAAAGCTTATTCATCATCATCAACATTTAACGTGCACTTTCCATGCTAGCATGGGTTGGACGATTTGACTGGGGACCGGCGAACCAGATGGCTACACCAAACTCGAATCTGATCTGGCAGAGTTTCTATGGCTGGATGCCCTTCCTAACACCAACCACTCTGAGAATGTAGTGGGTGCTTTTTACGTGCCACTGGCACGAGGGCCAGTCCGTACTGGCAATGGCCACGAATAAAATATTATTAGGAATTGTATAAAAATACTTATTAAAATATTTTGTCTATTGTAGAAGTATAAACAATTTATTGCAGATAAATTTTAACAACAAACTCTTATATGGCTTCCCCAAGGGCCATGTGGACCTCAGTTGAGTACCATTGTTTTACATTTTGATATTTACATGAAAGTGTCTGCTAGTTTACAGGATATTTAAAACTATTCATTTATAACAGAACATTCTATGTATTTGAAAATTTGACAAAGTCAATAGGAATGAATGTAGGAAAGTAGATTTTTTTTTTCTTTTTTACTTTTTCACCTCTGAGCATATAAGCACAATTAATATCATTTAGGTCAGTGTCTGCTGAGGCTTACTTAATTTTTAATTAATCTTTTCTTTCTTGGTAAGTAGGACATACCACTAAATATCAATGAAATATCTTCTTCAACTGCCTGGCGCTGCGTGTGTTGGGTACATAGCATGTAACCACTGGATTCTGTGGTAAATATTGTTTAACCCTTTATGGTACCAATTATGGCTGACTTCTATAAAGCGGCAGGCAGACACTACAAACTACTTTGAAAATAGAAACTGTTGACAAGACTATAGACTGTCTAAAAAACAAACTTTTCTTTCATGCTTATATTTTTTCTTTTCATTTTTTGATTCATACTTCTTCAATAGTCTACTCAAACCAGAGTTTGTTTTGTTGAGTTTGGCTTGTAATATATAAATGTAACCATATTCAAACATGCTCAACTTGATAGAAGTATAAATTATCATTTAATCAAGTGTCCACAGCCCATAACCTCTATGCATGATTCTGAAGAATCAGTTTTCTTTTGTGTCTATAATACCTAATATATATCAATGGCTGCACATATTATTGCATAAAATAGTAATACTCTTGAAATTGATTTTCAATGAAACAGTTGCATATCAATGAAATAGAAAGACCTGCTTACATTATTCTCCTTCGTTATAATTATAAATAAGCCTCTCTGCTCCCACCTCTCTCTTCATATATACATATATATAAGTATGGCTCTTCATATACTTACATACTTATATACACTTACATATATAAGTAAGTAAGTATATTTAAGTACATATATAAAAATACATCTGGTTTGTGCCTAATGAAAATGTTTGAAATATTTTTCAACATATGAAACTATCAGTAGCACTTAAAGACTTTAAATAGATAATGTTCTTTAAATAGATAATATTTATCCCTCACTAGACAGAGTACTTTTTGTTGAATTTTCTATCACGGAACAGTACATGATATATATAAAAGTATATAAAAGTAGTTGTGGCTGTGTGGTTCTGGGTTCAGTCCCACTGCATGGCATCTTGGGCAAGTGTCTTCTACTATAGCCTTGGGCAGACTAAAGCCTTGTGAGTGGATTTGGTAAATGGAAACTGAAAGAAGCCCATTGTATGTACACACACACACACACATATATATATA
>NC_068996.1:38100438-38103541 GCF_001194135.2 Octopus bimaculoides | reverse complement strand
TATATATATATATATATATATATATATATATATATATATATATTTGTGTGTGTCTGTGTTTTCCCTCCATCATCGCTTGACAACCGATGTCGGCATGTTTATATCCCCTGCTCTTTGGCACTGCACACCAGAGCGTCAGTGCATCCTTCCAGGTCACTATTTCTCAGCCACAACCAACTCTTATCCCAATCTTTATCTTGCATGTACTTCCTATGCATAAGTTTATCCTTCCATTCCTTCACAAGTTCTTTTCCCACTCTCTTCTTGCTTTCATTTGGTGTCACTGCATCAGCAGATTTCAGTGTGTCAAGGACTCTTACATTTGACATGATGTTACCCATTACATTCTTAAGGCACCACGCTAGATCGTTTTCTTCACTTTTGACACAATTTTCACAACTTATAAATCCTCTACCTCCTTTTTTTCTTCCAATATAAAATCTTGTAGCACAAGTCCTTGCATGGAGTTCTTTATGCACTGTCATCAATTTCCTAGTTTTCCATAGTATTATTAAGGCAGCAAGCTGGCAGAATCATTAACACACCGGACAAAATGCTTAGCCGCATTTCATCCAGTTTTATGTTCTGAGTTCAAATTCTGCCTTTTATCCTTTCAGGATTGATAAGATAAGTACCAGTCAAGCACTGGAGTCAATGTAATTGCCTTACCCCTCACCCCAAATTGTTGGCCTTGTGCAAAAATTTGAAATTATTATAATTATAATCAACTTATCCTCTCCCCCAAAATGGCTGCTCTTGTGGAAAAATTATTATTATTATTATTATTATTATTATTATTATTGAGTGAGAGAGCAGTTCATGCCACCAAAGTGACCCTGGGGTAAAATATACGAAGCCCAGTATACCCATCATGACTATCTATCTGATAAAGGCACACTAGGCACATGCCTCACAGACGTGCAAGACATGGTGATATCATATCACGATAAACAGCGCATGACCTCGCAGGTGGGACCCAGTTAGAATTTTTTTCAGGTCGAGTAGCCCATCCCGTTCAAAAGGTCCCTGAATAAGGTTTGTTTAAGGATGTTGAGCAAAACACCCATGTTTCCAGATGTGAATTATCCAAACCCCAAAGAATTCCTCTCAACACATGGCTATGATGCTCCTCCACTACTTCTGCTCATGATCAGAGATGCACATATCGTCAGCCACCAAGGGACATACTCAACTGGTTATAGTCAAACAACTGACAAACAAATCTGTGGTATTGAGCAGAATATTTGCTGTAGCCCATCTTCTATACCAAGACAAAACAATATACATGACAACACTTCCAATCAGTTAAGATCAGAAGCCATGAGAGCCACTGCTTGGTACTATTATTATTATTATTTCCATTTCACTTCTCAGAGCTCTTCATTTCACTTGCTCTGGCTAATTCTGTAAGAGCAGACAACAACCTGTAGTATCCATCTCAAAATCCTCGCTGTTTCCAATGAAGTAGTTTTCTAAGCATGTCCTACCCTCATGTCAATCCAAATTTCTCCAACAAGTGTCTCAAACCTGGTTATTATTCTCAAACCTATTCCTAGTGGCCATACAAGTACTGCGATTACAGTTACTTTCTTCACTGCCCACCCAACATTCATGCAATTTCATCATTTAGTGGCTTGTACTTCTCAAACTTCTCTAGGTCTTTGTCACCAACTTAATAATATTATTTATAGTCTAAACTTGAATTTCTCTTATGTTTATTTGAAAAATAACCATTATATCCTTGAAATGAATTATAAAGAAAGAATAAACAAACTAATGTAATAAAATACCACAGCATGACAACTTTGGTAAAAAAAAAAACAGAACAAATTAAACATCAGTACATTATTTACATTATGTACATTCAACGGATATTTGTCCTCATCTTGTTTGTTGTTAACACAATGTTTCGGCTGATATACCCTCCAGCCTTCTTCAGGTATCTTGGGGAAAGTTCTCATTCCCAAGGTATTTTTCGATGTTATTATTATTATTATTGTTAGTGTTCAGGTCACTGCTTGGAATCATACTTGGAATCTTGGGGTTAGCAGCCCACGCTCTTAACCACTACGCCATATGCCCATGGGCTTATGGCATAGTGGTTAAGAGTGTAGGCTACTAACCCCAAGATTCCGAGTTCAATTCCAAGCAGTGACCTGAATAATAATAATAATAATAATAATAACAACAACATCGAAAAATACCTTAGGAATGAGAACCCAAGTTCAAAATTTCCCCAAGACACCTGAAGAAAGCTGGAGGGTATATCAGCCGAAATGTTGTGTTAACAACAAACAAGATGAGGACAAATATCCGCCGAATGTAAATAATGTAAATAATATCACTAATGTACATAATTCCTCATCTCTTAAATATAGAACTATATTAAACATCAGTACATTTACTAGTATTGAAAAAAATGTGTAAATATGTGATGTGGGAGTTAGCTTTCTTCTTTATTTCTTAATGTAAGTGATAGTGCATATATATGTATGCAATTCGCATGTATGTGTGTGTGAAGAATAACATGTATATATATATATCTGTAGCCCTACTGTAGGTTTGTGGATGTCTGTCTCTGTAACTGTGTGTTATGTATGCATGTATATCTTTTATATATATCTTTTACATGTTTTGGTCAGTAGACTGTGGCCATGAAGAATTTTTTAGTTGAATGAATCAACCCCAGTATTTATTTCATTTTTTAAGCCTGTAACTTATTGTATCAGTTTCTTTCACCAAACTGCTAAATTACAAGGGCGTAAACACATCGGCACCAGTTGTCAAGCAGTGGTGGGGGACAAACACAGGCACAAACATACACACACACACACACATCATCATCATCATCATCACCGTCATCATTTAATGCCTGCTGTGTATGTGTGTGTATATATATATATATGGGTATGTATACATGCATGTATGTGTATTTATACTGAAGACGTGCGTTTATGATGAAGATGTGTTTTTCTTCACATGGATGTGTCTATTCATATGCATCAATATGAGCATACATTTGTACATTATACCTGTATTGTGTATATGTATGGATGAGTGTATGTGTCTGTGGGGGAGGGGTGTATAGGTATGTGTATATATA
>NC_068996.1:38098278-38100332 GCF_001194135.2 Octopus bimaculoides | reverse complement strand
ATATATATTGGTGTAATGTCCTTTTGTATATATGTGTCTATGCGGATATATATATATGTATATATGTGCATGTGTTAGATATAAATCTCTGTGTGTGTGTAGATACGACTACATACATATGTATTTTCAGATGTTGAGCTACACAGAAAAGATGACAACAAACTGAGACAATTGGTGATTTGCTGTGTTTGGAAAGAGCTACCCAATTAAGTAAAATCCACATCCATGTCCCACCTTCATCCACCACCACCCACTATGCTCATCATGGCAGTTTCCACTCCCTTCCCATCCGTTTTCTTTCATGTACCCTTGAATGCCTTCCCCACAATATATCCACCTAATACCTCCTCCCTCTACCAGTGCCCATGTATTACATTCCCTTCCACCTCTAGACCCCTCCCACTCCTTCTAGAATCTTGTGTACTCACCCACCCACTCATCCTCTATAATCCTTGGCCTACTTCACTATATATACCACCCTGTAACTAGGGTGTGAGACCCCTGCTCCCTCCATGCCACATCTTCACCATCTTTCTCTCTCCATCTGAGCTAGCCCATGTCCCTCTTCTAATGCATGGCACTGTTTTTGTCCCTCAATACTAATCCCCACCTCCAAATTGAGGCATCTTCTCCTGCAAGTTACTGCTGGTGCCACATAAAAAGCACCCAGTAATCTCTTGCAAAGTGGTTGGCATTAGGAAGGGTTTCCAATCATAGAAATCATGCCAAAACAGACAGCAGAACTTGGTGCAGTCTTCTGACTTACTAGTTCCTGTCAAACTGTCCAACTTAAGCACATGGAAGACAGATTTTAAATGATAATGATGTATGTGTTTTCTCTAATTCTCACTCACTCTATATTACTATCTTGCATCTTCACTAACCTTTCCCTCTATCTCTCAATACACTTCTGATTTAATGTTCAATATTACACATAGTAGCAGCACCCAACTGTAAATTTGTATTGCTTTTGGATCTTTGAAGAATTATAGATAATTTTACATGTATACCTTTCTAACTTCTATCTTGTAATGAAAAATGAGTAACAGGGAATTAAAAATATACCAAATTTATTTTCTTGTCTTGTTTTGTCACCAACCAATTTAATTATATATTAATTACACACACACACACACAGACACACACACACACACACATACAGGGTGCAGTGAATAAATTGTTGTCTAAACTATGCAAAGATGTAAATAACACTAACATCTCAGTTTAACAGATATATTTACCAAAAAATAACATACTTAGGCAGTCGACCAGCCAGAATACCAGGCCATGGGCAAACAAACAAAAATGAGTAATATCATTGGGTTGGTAACCAATTGGGATATGAACCTATGTCTTAAAGACTATATATATATATATATATATATATATATATATATATATATATATATACATATATATATACACACACACACACACACGCACATGCAAAATGCAAGCGTAATATATATATATATACACACATATGTGTAATATGTTTAATATATACATATGTGTATGTGTGTGTATGTATACACACACACACACATATATTTACAGGGTCCGGTGAATAAACTGTTGTCTAAATTACACAAAAATGAAAATAACATTGATATCTCATTTTAATAGATATATTTAACAGACAACTGGGGTCTGGAAAGTTCCCTGACTAGTCAGCCCCATGTCAAACCGTCCAACTCATGCCAGCATGAAAAGTGGATTTCAAACGATGATGACAATGAAATATGTATGTGTGTGTATATATTATAATCTGTAATATAATATGTGACAATTATTCAGTTGCCATAACAAGGCTCTGAGTTTCGGAAATCGGGGTGGAAAACTGCTCTGGCATCTTGTCAGTTATCGAAGCAATCAAAAGATTTTTTGCCTCGATAACTGACGAGATGCTGGAGCAGTTTTCCCCGACATCTGAAACTCGGAGTCTTATTATGGCAACCGAATAATTGTCACATATTATATTACAGATAAATTCCTCTATTTACATAATATCGAGGTGTCATTCATTCTTCTGTTATCTTACCATTACTATATAT
>NC_068996.1:38096971-38097961 GCF_001194135.2 Octopus bimaculoides | reverse complement strand
TATATATATATATATATATATATATATACATATATACTTTCTCCATTTCTAACAAAACTATATATATATATATATATATATATATATATACATGAATGAACTTAAAAACATACATACATATATGCAAATAGGCGCTGGTGTGACTAGGTGTATGATGTTTGCTTTCCAACCAAATGGTTCTGGGTTCAGTCTCACTGGCACCTTGCACTAACCAAAGTTTTGTGAATGGATTTGGTAGATGAAACTGAATAAGCCTGTCATGTGTGTGTGTGCACGTGTGCGCATGTGTGTGTAGGCATGTGTGTTCATCTATGTGTCTGTCCCCCACCACCGCTTAACAACTGGTACTGGTGTGTTTATGTCCCTGTAATTTTGGCAAAAAGACACCAAGAAAATAAGTACCAGGCTTAGGAGATTAGTTTTGGGAGTCAATTCATTCAACTAAAAATTCCTCAAGGTGGTGCTCCAGTATGGCCTCAGTTTGATGACAGAAACAAGTAAAAGATAAAAAATACATGTATATATATTTATTTTTTCATTCTTTCATTTGTTTCAGTCATTTGACTGCAGCCATGCTGGAGCACTGCCTTTAGTTGAACAAATCAACTCCAGGGCTTATTCTTTGTAAAGCCTCATACTTATTCTATCAGATCTCTTTTGCCGAACCACTAAATTACAGGGACGAAAACACACCAACATTGGTTGTCAAGTGACGGTGGGGGGACAAACACACACAAATATATACATATACATAGATATATATGTATATACGATAGGCTTCTTTCAGTTTCCGTCTATCAAAGCCATTTACAAGGCTTTGGTTGGCCTGAGGCTATAGTTGAAGACACTTGCCCAAGGTGCCATGCAGTGGGACTGAATCTGGAACTATGTGGTTGGGAAGCAAGCTTCTTACAACATAGCCACTCCTGCACCACTCTTTCTCTCTCTCTCTCTCTCTCTCTCTCTCTCTCTCTCTCTCTCTCTCTCTCT
>NC_068996.1:38093524-38096942 GCF_001194135.2 Octopus bimaculoides | reverse complement strand
ATATATATATATATATATATATATATATATATATAAATGAGTAAATATTCAAATGAATATTCATAAAGGTATTATTATTATTATTATTATTATCATCAGTGGTAAATCTAAATAATTGATAAAAATGACAATAATATTAGTGGCAGCAAGCAATATTAGCTATGCAATCAATTCATAATTAATAGAGTGTACACGAAGCACCAGCTTGCTCAACATATCCACCAATGTGTGTGCATGTGTGTATATATGGGCATGAATATATATATACACACACGTGTGTGTATATATATATATATGGATATGCGTATATAAGTATATATAAATATATAAACAAGTATACCTATATATATAAGTATAGATATATGTATATATCATATATATACTTATATATATATATATATATCATATATATACTTATATATATATATATATAAACACACACACAATCACATAAATATACATAAGTTTGAGTAAAAAAAGTAAGGTAATTAAATATTCCTCTTGTGTAAATATATTTATGTGTGTGTGAGTATTATCCATATATGTCTATTATATTTATTTGTGTACACACACACACATACATACATATATATATATCCTATCTATTTTACTTTCCTTTTTCTTCAGTCAATGCACTAGAGCTATTCTGAGGTACCACCCTGAAGATTTTGGAGCAATACTTTTTTATTCTTAAGTTTGGTACTTATTTTATCTCTCACTTTTGCCAAAGAGCTAGGTTTCAAGGAAATATACAAGCCAATATGCTTAGACATACATTTTGATGTGTGTGTGTGTGTGTATATATATATATATATATATATATATATATATATATATATAGATAGATAGATAGATATACATACCCACACACACGTATATATTGTGACATATATAGTAACATATATATTTATACTTGTATATGTATATTTAAATATACATACATATACTTATATTTACACACACACAAACAAGTATACTTACGTTTACACACAAATATACAGGTATACTTATATTTACAAACACATATAAACAGACACCTATTTATATGCCTCTCTTACACTTAAACCTGTCATCAAGTCGCAGAAAGCCACCTTCTTTGATATCACTCATCCTCCCAATCGAGGGCTCGCCGGTCCTGGTGCCACGTAAAAAGCAAGCAGTAAACTGTAAAGTGGTTGGTGTTAGCAAGGGCATCTAGCCGTAGAAACCATGCCAGCGCAGACAATACAGTCTGGCACAGTCCTCGGTTTGCCAGCTTCTGTGAAACCGTCCAACCTATGCCAGCATGGAAAACAGATTTTGAATGATGATGATGATCATGATATATTCACAAACACACATATACATACATATATATATACATATATATGAATATATGACTATGCTATATTAATTAGAATCTCGATGGGAGTCTGTTTTAATTAATGCATGAATTAAAAGTAATGACGATAAGACACATCATGCAACAGGCCTCACAGACTTGTATGTATACACACCCCTTCACTCCGGTAATGCTCTAGCATGTGCACAATTACGTACTTTGATGGCCAAATTCACCTCATATATTTAGAAATTAATACAAGGAGAAACCCCTGAAAGAAAGTTGATTGAAAATAGTTTTCTCTCACCTGTACCCTCTATTAGACGAACGGGGTGGAATTCGAAATACAAAAACTTCGTTCTTGACACAAATGACGCTCTCATATTCCCCGGCCATGTTGAATTGATAGTGAGGCCGCTTACACCAACACTGGAGATGTCAAAGGTCGTAAAGAATCAGAGGTCAAATAACTGTGATGAGAAGTACCAGCTTAAGCGTATTAGAAATAATCTTTTGATAACGGTTGTTGCTATAATTGTAATAGAGTTGATTAATCAATATACATTTTCACATCTTGTGTAAATTTATATGTTGCGCTGCATGTACTTATGTAAATTAATATGCCTTACATAATTTATATTTGATTTGAAAGATAGTGTTTATTTTCTTTCAGTCCCTCAAATCTTGGTCAGGATTCCTACAATTATCAGTTCTCTCCTTTTGTCTGTGCAATTGTTGTACTCAAAAATAGGATTTCGTTGTTAAGTAGGCGTTTCTTAAGAAGTTTAGGTTAACAAATAGAAATTGAAAAGAAAAAAAAAAAGTGATGAATCAATATTAAATTTCTATTTATTTCAAATCAACATATCACCCATGTTGCTGTCCCACTTTCGTATTAAGATAAACTGCGAGATCCATATCAGCAGCTTTTGATATACTGTACCCCGTTTGTCATATTCTCAAATTGGACCTATTTACGCAGACCAAAGTTGTCTTATCAACCTACCTTTCAAAGAACTTCTTTGGGGAAGTGGGGAGACGAACAACGTCCACACTTAGTCGTCTGCTAAGTATTTCCATACTTAGTCGTCTGCATATTTTAATATGCGACAGGATTTATTCGTCATAAACCCTACTGCCCGCGTGTTATTTTGGTCAGCCCCACTGGAGCAGACCTGTGATTAGATCCATTTCATTCATGACCAACCCGTCTTTCTTTCAGACGCAATAGCTCGATACCTACATTAGTAAACTTGTCCTTCAATATTTTCTAAGACCTTATGATCAAAAGCGTTTCCGCCGTGACCATCCTGTTATTCTGTGTATGAAAGACTACATTATCCAATGTGCTCTTTTTAAAGGCGGACTTTTATTTCGGAGGCATATTTAGCTGCTATTTGTAGCTTATCGAATGACCTTATAACAAGCTCCTTCGTTGATCCCATGATTGTTTTTGAACTTAACTGTTCATGTAGCTAGCCTTCTTGGCTCCTCCGACAAAGTATAAATATATCAGTTTAATATATTTTCATCGGCTACTGGTCACTTCTTTCTTTCATAATAATTCATGTACTGAAGACCATATACGTATGCCGCTGTTTATAGGGATCCACTACATATCAGATATCACTTCCCCACTTCATTGCTTAAGTGCTTGGAGGTACCACCGCTACTTATAGAAGTTATATTAGTATTTAGTACTTTCATTGGATCTAGTGTTTTTTTTCTTTGTTTTTTTTCTTGTACAGTGCAACACTCCAGTATTAAAGCATCCTTTCTACATTTTATTCTCTTGTCACAGGTTGAGGGCTCTTGCAGAGTACCATCTTGCTCACTTTAGTATTTGCTGCCGATATCTCCACCGCTTTCTCCGCTACAAGACCACTTCAGCCAAAATTATTGGTTAATGAGCTTTTGTATGCAAGGTGTCTATTTTCTAAAACCTGGGGTAGCATTTTCATCTAAACCTTAGTTTATTTATTTATTTAATTATTTATTTATTTATCAACATTGTTGCATGTGGCATGCTTGTTACGGGGTGTTTTTATTTCTTTCTTTGTTTTTGTACAGACGAGTTAGATTTTTAAACAAGTTTAT
>NC_068996.1:38086639-38093377 GCF_001194135.2 Octopus bimaculoides | reverse complement strand
TATATATATATATATAATATACAATAATCATTCATTTAATTATTTATTACGTAAAATACGAAACTGTAAATATAATAATATTAATGTAATAATACGCCACGTATTAGTATATATCTATATATATTTGTTTATTCTAACTTTCGAACAGTGGGATTGAAAAACGAAAAGAGAGTGCCGTATGAAAGCGATAGACGAATGTAACTAGAAGGTAATTGACAAGGGCGTACAGGGAAAAGGAGATCAAAAAGTAGTTTAAGGAGAGTGATAGAGCGTGGCGAGCGGAATGTGGGTGACAGGACTTGGAAAAAGACAGAAAGTACGAAGATTAGAAGTGAAAGGCAGAGTATGTAACGCGTATAAAAGAAAGACTGAATAGAGAGTGGGGAAGTTAAGAGGATGAAAGAAAATTGAGACATGAAGAAAAGTTTGTAATGTAATTTGCATCTTTAGTTATCGCATTCTACCTCTTTCGAAAGCGATTTCGAAATATAATTTGTAGAAAAAAAAAAAATTAAAATAACGGTTAATTGAAATTCTTTCCTGTATCTATGAACGCTACGTATTATGTCAATTGTTTTCGTAGATACGTCAATCTCTTTTCATTTCACTATGTACATATATGTATTTATGCATGCATATATGTGTATGTATATAATATGTACTAGTATGTATTTACGCAATAGCTGTAAAAGACAGTCACCTTCATACAAGCGATATCGTCTGTTTCCAATCTTCTGTGAAAACGCGTCTGACAATTGGAAACAGGCGAGGGGTGTGTGTAGATGATAGCAGAAAAGAGTTGCTGTGAGTAACTAAAGACGCAGTAACGTCAAAAATTCTTAACATTTAAAACGATGAGATTTCTGCTGTGTATTTTGATATTTTGTGCAATGCAGTAGAAGCAGTCAAACCACAGAGTGGCACTAGCAGAACTAAAATGTGCCCACTTTTCTCTCTCTCTCTCTCTCTCTCTCTCTCTCTCTCTCTCTCTCTCTCTCTCTCTCTCTCTCTCTCTCTCTCTCTTTCTCTCTCTCTCTCTCAGTATATTTACATTATACATACGAATATACATCACATATACATCAGCATTCACTTAACGTCTATTTTTCCATGCTAGCATGGCTTGGATAGGAATTGATTTTGAGGTAGGATTTTATGGCCTGATGCCCTTTCTGTTACCAACCCTCACCTGTTTTTCAAGAAAGATTTATATGTTCCGCAGAGTAACTGGTCATAATGTCAACACAGAATACAAAAACACCACATTCACCACATTCATATTCTCACACACACACACAATAACCACTTTTAATTTCTTATGTGTAACACCTGATTTAGGCAGAGATTTGTGCAAGCCTTTTGACAAAACAAACGAGAAGCTATTGTACCTCAACAGTTTTCTACTACCCACTTATAATGTCTAAAAACTTTGTAAAGTGTGTGAGTGGGAAAATCTCCAACCTATCCTCCAATAAAGACGTCTTTGATACTATAACAAAGCTTTAGCAACCAATGGATCTAAAGACCACATTACTTGTATGCCTAGATCTAGCACCAACAGGAGAAAGTACTGCTGCAAACATCTGCTTTACTCTCCCTCTCTCAACGGAAAAATCTGCATGGGTAGGCCTTCCTTAGATTATTAGTAGATAACCATTTTACACAAAACCATAGACATAGTAAAATTTAACGGACATGTTCAGCTGCACACCTAACATCAAAAAATTAGTTAATACTCCTAAACTGGGGGTAGAGGTAGGAGCTCTTATAGGGTGTACAGTGAAGGTTCAGTGAACAGTCAGTGAAGTACAGAAGCTGTAGTCTACAAAGCATAGATAGTGCTGACCAACACCATAGGGATGAAGTATGTACAGTAATATATCAAAGGAACAAAATGCCACTTCAAGGCCAGACTGAATAATCCCAAATCCATATTATCATAACTTTAGCTACATCATATAACATCAACTGAAGGTTGATAAAGAGATCAAGGCTGTACTTTTATGGAAATAGGAGATGCAAACAACTTGACAAAGGACCAGTTTATAAAACTCACACAATCTTGGTGCTCTCCTGAATTTGAGAAGTAAGGTTTTCAGATGCTATCTGTATAAGCACAAAACTCTTTGTGCAACATGATTGTGTTCTTTATTGAACTAGATAACAATACACAGTTCACTTATAGCTAATGACAATCCACGGGGAATAAATCCTTGTTTCTTCTTTGGCAGTAATTTTTAAAAATCTATAAATTTCATACCATCAAGTCAACCTAGTGTCTATGTACCCTCAGTGCTAAAAGGGCTGTATGCTTTTGGTCAGCACATCTGAAGAATCATCAATACTAAAAGTATGTTTGGTATAAACATTAATAATAATAATAACAATGAGTCTATAGATAAGAATAGGTTTAAGCATAAGAATTATGATAGGAGAGCATCTAATTTTTGAACTGGAATTAAGAGTTATAAATATGTTGATAATGTTAATATTACAAAAAAAGTCTATGTAAATAGGTGTAGGCATAGCTGTGTTGTAAGAAGCTTGCTTCCCAACTGCATGGTTCTATTGTGTGGTACCTTGGGCAAATGTTTTCTACTATAGCCACAGGCTGACCAAAGCCTTGTGAGCAGATTTGGCACAGAAACTAAAAAAGCCTGCCATATATAGTTATGTAAGTGTGTGTGTGTGTGTGTTTGTCCCCACCACAGCTTGACAGTTAGCGTTGATGGTTTTACATCCTTGTAACTTAGCAATTCTGCAAAGAGACTGATAGGATAAATACCAGGCTTAAAAAAAGTATTGGGGTTGATTCATTCAGCTAAAATTTCTTCAAGGTGGTGCTGCATCATGGCTGCAGTCTAATGACTGAAACAAATAAAAGATAAAAGATAAATAATAGAAAGGATAAATCAAAGAATATTAACTGGCCTAATGCACCATTCACATCTTACATAACTACTAATATTTGTCAGAAATTCTTTGCAGCTCTAAATATGTGCCATCTTCAAGTAAGTCAGGGAAATTATTTAAATGCCATAAAATAAAATTTTCCTACTCATCCACCAGAACTTTGGGTGAAACTATGGCAGCACTTAACAAAAATTAGTATCTCAACTCAAAACTCAGTCAATTATGAGATAAACTCTACTACTAATTTTCCTGATCTAGTTTTGATAATTTAGGTGAAGGTAATCGCAACAGTGAAATTGACAATACCTTTAAGATAACACTTAGTAATAATTATTTCAAATTTTTGCCACAAGGGCAGCTTGTGGGAGGTAGAGATAAGTTGATTACACCGACCCCAGTGTTCAACTGGTACTAATTTTATCAACTCCGAAAGGATGAAAGGCAAAGTCGACTTTGGCAGAATTTGAACTCAAAACGTAATGATGGGTGAAATACCACTAAGCATTTCATCCAGCATGCTAACAACTCTGCCAGCCTTTTAACACTTCGTAATAATATTGATTATAATATTACTAATAATCTTGGTTTAACACCTAATTCTAAGAGTAGAATTAGTACTAACTCTTTCAACCATGAATGCTACAAGCAAATGAATAAACATCTTTGTAATATCAAAAACAAACCTATGTGACCTTTAGATAATCAGTGTTTAAGGAAAAATATAGTATATAAATGTATGGTAATTGCAGGGGATTGTATGTATTATTACATTGATTCTTCTGAGACATTAAGAAATCTAGATTATATAGCTATTCTTCTTCATTTAAGTTTTTAGAGGAAATGTAATTCAAGAATATTAACTGCAAGAATATTTACTGCAATATAAAGTGGTCCATTATTAGTTATGCTCCATCATACAATACTTATAATTTTAAATGAGGTCTTTGCCTAGAAGAAATGTATTATGTAATTACTTCAAAATTAAAATTATTAAATTGTAGAACCAGTCTTATGTTGAAATGTTCCCATAGATATAGAAAAACATTTAAATATTTCAATGGTAAACACTTTAATTATAATAGCTTTTCCTGTAATCTAATAAGCATATTTTTCAGACTATACTTTTAGCATACATAAATAGCTTGATAATTAATGGTTACGACAGAATTTCTACATCTATTTTTTATTCTTTCATTATCTACTGATATTATCATAAGTTTACATATTAAACTAAAGGCTTTTCTTAGAATATTATATTTCTTCTTAACATTTTTTTTTTGTATGCAGTCATTGTATTATAGATATTATTTCAGTTCACTTTCAATTTAACCTGTTTTAGATTACTTTGATAAGACTGTGTTAGCATAAAGCTTCACATATATTCATTTGACTGATATTTGCACTTTTTCTGTACCTAAATATGCTGCCACAATAGAAACAATTGTTGGTAATGTATGGTATAATCATCAATTATAGACGTGATTTTCTCCATTCTTAGGTTTCTTGAAATTCTTCTAAGCGCTACTTGGATTTACTTACCATACTTGAGGAATTATACTGGATGTTAATTCTATTTGAGATTATTGGTATCTGATTGTTTGATAGAGTTAACCAAGTGTGCTTAACACTAAGTGCTTTCTAGATATCTGCCTAGATTTGTTAATCCCTTTTACCTTTTGTTATATTATATTATATATTTATATATACGTGTGTGTATGTAAATATATACATATGTACATACACACATCATCAACATTTAATATCTATTTTCCATGTAAAGGGGAATAAAATTCCAAATTAGATACTCAGAAAGTTCTACGAATACCAGCTAACAATATGTATATCTTTTATCTTATACTTATTTCAATCATTAAACTGTGGCCACACTGGGGCACCGCCTTGAAGAATTTTTAGTTAAATGAATCGACACCAGTATTCCTTTTTTCAAAATTTTGGTACTTACTCTATTGGTCTCTTTTGCCAAACCACTAAGTTATGGGGAAATTTAAATGCTTCAACACTGATTGTCAAGTGGCAGTGGAGGACAAGCACAGACACAAAACACACACACACACACACACACACACACACATGCACACACATACTCATATACACATGCATACATACATATAAATATATATACATACAACAGGGTTCTTGAAGTTTCCACCTACAAAATCCACTCATAAAGCTTTTGGTTGGTCTGAGGCTATAGCAGAAAACATTTACCCATGATGCCACACAGTGGGACTGAAACCGGAGCTGTGTTGTTGGGAAGCAAACTTCTTACTGGAAAGCCACACCAGGTGGTTTATCTTGAAAAAGACTATCCATACAAACTGAAATTCCATGTCAAACAGATTTGTCACAGAGCATGAATACTTTAATATTCTGAATTCAATTGTATTCATATTAATATTAATACTTTTATTCATAAAATATATTTCTCATGTTGGGCTTAAATGACTATAATTAAAGGATTAAATATAATATGATAAATTCCAATCTGGCCAGCCCCAAGAAAAAACTAAGCTAAGAGCATTAGATTCCTTGGAAGAAAGCAGTGAATGTATATGAAAACAAGGACGGATATATATAAATATATATACATACACATATACATACATATATATACAGATACGTTTCAAAATATAACCACGTGTGAATTGTTGGCGATTTTCTTCCTCCGTCTTTCATTCTATTAACTTTCCTCTGTTTCCAAAGAAGCGCATCTGCTTGAAATGTTAAACTATCCTTCTTTCCTTCCCTGAGCATCTGCTAATACTTTACATGTACCATGTCCCTGCATTGTTGTGATATTTTGTGTTCGCTCTTCTTTTTTATATTTACCACACACACACACACACACACACACACACATATAAATAATCAAAATAAGCAACAAGGATATCCAGAGGTAATGCAGTACTATTGTTTCATGCAACTCCATTTAATTTAACAATGCAATCATTACATCAATTTAAATGCAGTGCAATCCTCAGCTGCACAAAGACATAGAATTAAATTCTATGTCTCTGATTTTAGGTATAATTATACTAATGTGTCCATCTGTTTTAATTTAATTAAATTCTATGTCTTTGTGCAGCTGAGGATTGCTCTGCATTTAAATTGATGTAATGATTGCATTGTTAAATTAAATGGAGTTGCATGAAACGATCGTACTGCATTACCTCTGGATATCTTTGTTGCTTATTTTGATTTTAATCACCTTTCTTTGAAATTGTATGGATAATACCATACTAAATTCTTGTCCCTCAACTTAAGTACCATATTCATCTGAATATATATGTATGTATATGTATATATAGATGTGTATGTGTCTTAATGTTCATGTTTGCTTGCTCCACTGCTTGACAACTAAAATTTATGTATCTGTAACATTTCAGCAAAGGAGACTGATAGAATAAGTACTAGACTTAAAACTAAGCCTTAGTGTCAAATCATTTCATTAAACCCTTAAAAGTGGTGCCCCAGCATGGCCACAGTGCAACAACTGCACCAAGTTATATATATGTGCTTATGTATGCATGTGCTTGTGTGTGTGTATATATATATATATATATATCTTTTACTCTTTTACTTGTTTCAGTCATTTGACTGCGGCAATGCTGGAGCACTGCCTATAGTCGAGCAAATCGACCCCAGGACTTATTCTTTGTAAGCCTAGTACTTATTCTATCAGTCTCTTTTGCCGAACTGCTAAGTTACGGGGACGTAAACACACCACCATCGGTTGTCAAGCAATGTTGGGGGGACAAACACAGACACACAAACATATACACACATACATATATATATACATAT
>NC_068996.1:38083106-38086246 GCF_001194135.2 Octopus bimaculoides | reverse complement strand
TATATATATATATATATATATATGCACATATATATACGTGTATATATATATATATGTACATATACACATACATACATACATACATATGTACATGTGTGTGCGCGTATACACACACTTACATAATACATACTTACATACACACACACACAAACAAACAATATTTTGTTTAGTTTTGAGAATTTTCCCATTATCAAGCATATCTGGTCATTCTTTCTTCCTTCTTTCTATTTACCATGTCTTTCACAATAACATGGTGTCTCTGAGTGTTAGCTGTACAAGGTAGAGCTCATCACAAACACATCGATACAAACTATGTTTTTTGCTGTTGGTTTTTTATTAACTTCCAAATAAATTCTTTTAAAATCTGTCTTAAACCATACATAGCATAATTCTTGATATTGATATATAAAAAAATATAATATTCTCTTGGTAGAAAATATCAGTTCACTTTCTAAAAATAAGTATCCTTTATTTGTCTGTTCCATTTATAAAAACATGTTCAGTACTAGAGCTCTTTTTCTCTTTCCCTTCTTTCTCTTCTCTCTTCTCTCTTTTCTCTCTTCTTACTCTCTCTATTTTCTGCACTCTCTCTATTTTCTGCACTTTCTCTATTTTCTTCACTCTCTCTTCTCTCTCTCTCTCATTCATTCATTCTTAGTAAGGCTGTTTGTAAGCTCTTCACGTCTTATAGCTGACTATATTTATACCATGCTGGCTAAACAGGTCAAAGAATCAATTACTTACATCCTACCACCAATTATTCAGCTGTATTCATAACAGTGAAACTTAATTCTTACTTCTCAAGTCCACTTGACTTGAATAGTTATAATGAAGAAACAAAAATTTACTGCTGCCAGCTATAGTGGCATTATATGATCATTGTGGCAGCTGATGTATTAATACACTTGAGAAAAGGATGAACACCACATAATCTCGTCTCCACCAACCATAAAAATTTTTCAGACATTGTGACTATGCAAGAAATTAATATTTAAAAGTAGATGTGATGGTCAGCACTATTGAACATTATATTGGGTACTTTACCAAACTACTTTTGAATTTAGGACTTAGAGGTGAGGTTGCGCATATTTTTTATTGGTTTGGTTGGTTTAGGCTGAGTGTTGTTTGCCATGTAGCAGATTTTAAACTAAATCGACAAATTGCCAAGTAAAAGCCACAGCTTACTAATAACAATTGCATATGATTGGCCAATTAACTGACTGATCAGCACTGAGACGTCACATGATGTGAACATTTCTAGAACATTTTCTAATAAGGCTTAGAAACAGGCTTGCTTTGAGTGCCAAATTTCAGCTTGTGAAGAATTGCTGCCATGTAAACTGCTTTCTCAGTTTGCAGTATTTAACAATTGTTTTGATGACTCCTTATTCAACCAAGTAGACAGCAGTTACAATTTAGCTATCATGAATCCAGCGTGAATTTTTCTCGTCATAACAATGTACTAACAGAGCCTACTTAACCAACTATTTTGTAATAACTAAAGAAATGTCCTCCCGGTGTGTAAACTTAGTTGCTGCATTTTTTAAATTTCAAGACCAGCTTGGAAAATATTTTGTGCAGTGAATAAAGTTTCTGTAAAATTGTTCATGAATGTTGTTTATCATCATTTATACACAGCCAGAACAGAATCAAACTCAACCATCAGCATCTCACATCTTTCATCCTATGACCTACATCAGGGCTTCTCAACCATTTTTTATCTATGGAACCCTGTGATCATTATTTCTTTCTGGTGAACGCTCATAGCCAGTTGATGTTTAAGAACTAGTTTGACAGAAATAAACTTCTTTAAAAATTCTTATTTTATCTGTCACACATTAAGCTATGTAGGTTGAACTATGTAAAATGTTAGAGAAAGCAGCCTAGCTATTTCTTGCAATACATACCAATACATAAATATAAAGCAAATTCGTTCAGAGGCCCTTAGAATATTATTGTGGATCTCCAATTTACTATTTTGTTGCACGAACTCCCAAAAATCTTATGTGGACCTTCAGGGACTGTATGAGCCCCAAATGAGAACCACTGGCTTACACAATAATATGCACCATCATACCTTCATGACACCCATATACACAACCAAGTCCATTATGATTTTTGATTTATTTACACAAGAACAGTACATCAATTATCATTGTTACTTGCTGGTGGTTATATTGCTGAATACCTGAAATGATTGATGTATATATGTTTTGTCTGACTAGCTTATTTGTGTGTGGGCAAGAAGTGAGGATATCATGTTCATGGCATGTGCTTGAAAAGTGTATTAAATATGAAGCATTTCTTTTAAACACAGGTTGATCAGCAATCAAGAATCCCGTGTTTGTCTCTGAAACCTTCTCAAACCTCTGCACTGATTCTTCCATGCTTTTGTATTTATAGCCATCTTTTGGCAAGAAAATAAGGGGAAATTCCATTACTAAACAACTTACAATCAAATGATCAAGCTGAAATATGATTGGTTGACAATTAGAGTGATGTCACCTGATTTTCCATGGCCTACTTCGTGTTACATGCCTAATGAAGTTTCAATTCTAAGCTTTGCTGCACATATGTCCCAATCTGGTTGAACTCAATTTGGCTAGTTCTTCAACTCAAGAATTGGCAAAATAAGTACCAACAATATACAGGGAGTCTATTCAATGAATCATGCTCTCCATTAGAAATATTGGCCTTCATTCCTAATAAAAAGATATCAGTATTTAAAAATGGATAAGAATTTTCATATTCAAGTAGTTTTCTTGTTATGTTTTCATGTATTGCTTTTTGTATTTCTTGCTATTTTAAAATCAGATTTCTTATTATTAACTTATTGATAGTTGTCAAATGCTATTTTTCTGATATTTTATAAAGAATAAGAACAAACTAATGAATGTGTTCTTCAATAATTGTCTAATAATAAAACTTCAATTTTAGTTAGTAACCCAAAGGATATGAATGCAGCATTGGAATTATTTTAATCAACTTTTACCTTTATTTTACTTCATCAACCACAACCAACATTTAGAGTGCAGCTCAAAGGCATTGACAAAGATTTATTAACCTAAAAGTTTTTTAAAGTCTATACTGTTTATATACATACATACATACATATATATATATATATATATATATATATA
>NC_068996.1:38076656-38081423 GCF_001194135.2 Octopus bimaculoides | reverse complement strand
AAAAACAGAAACAATTCCTATCATAGTAGGTGCCTTAGGTATAATAAAAAAATATTCAGACAAATACATAACAAAAACACCAGGACTTACAAATATATATAACATACAGAAAATTGCACTACTGGGTACTGCACACATTCTACGCAAAACACTTTCAATACAGTAAACATAAGAGCACCACAGCAAACCACAGCACATACCCAAGGCGCACAGAGCTGCGCTCGGTAGTGAAGTGAAAGTACGTTATAAAAATAAAACTACTGAATAATAATAATAATAATAATAATAATAATAATATTATTAGGGAATATATCATTCCAAACATACAGGAATATTCAATTTAGTAAAACCAAATTAAATTTCACAATGTATAATATATGTATATAAATATAATTTAGAGAACATGTAGAGAATAGTATTATTTGTGATGACTATGATTGTTCTGACTGAGGGGAAATACTGTCTTCTGTCTATGATTGCTTTTAATACCTAATGTGTTAGACATTAGGTACAATGGATGTAGATAGTGAATGTATTAGTTTGGTGCTTGGTGAAAGTTTTATTTTTCTGAAAACGTATATAAAGAATTTGTGTCTGTAAATGAAGGTAAGCAGTTTTTTTATGGGACAAATTCATCAATGTTATGGGGGTTCAATAAAAATGTATATTATTTAAGGTCCAGATGTGAATGTAATTGCAAGTCAGATTTAAAACTATGAGGATCAGGTCATCTTAGTACCTGATTTATAGTAGGTAGCATAGGTGGACAGTCTGTGCAATTCTACTGATTCCTATTTTTTACATTTGGTTCCTTATATTTCTTTGTTTCTCTTACATAAATGTCCTCACATGGAGTCGTCTGATTTGGTAGTATTTACTTGCAAGACAGCATATTATTTTTACAGAGTTCTAAGGATTCATGTTCAACATGTGCTATAAAAGAAATATACTGTAACACCTGAAAATTAATCAATAGCTACCAACTTGGTTACAACATTATGCAAGATTGATTACATTGAATATTGATGAAAGAAATGACATGAACCACTGGGCTGGGTGAACTTGACAACATCCTGCTTTGGTCTTTGCTTGAAAACATTAATCCAAGACTGTAGTTCTGTCAAAAAGGTGAATTGGGAGAAAAAAATCCTGTCTGACAGATGGCAACCACATCAATTCACCTTCAAGAAATTGCTTGCGATGTCACAGCATGCCTGTGCATCACCAGCCATGGCATACCTAGTTCTTCACACAATGGGTGTTAACAGCAAATAGAGCACCTAATCAGTGGAATGTGTCCTTTCTATAAAAAGCAAAAGAGCTGAAGATCCAGTCCAATCAGATATGAACTGGCCAGGCTGCAATACATGATAGACATGACATAGGTGTTCACAGCATCTGCCTGACCCTTGATGGCTAGCTTTCTCAAGGTTCATTTCCAATTGAGACTGGTTATTCTAGTTACCATTTTGTCTCAGTTCTTCTTCACTAAGAGAGCTGGATAAAACCAGATCCCAATTTTCTCTCCAGTGCACACAACACTGTCTAATCAAATAACTCAATTTGACAGACACATATGTTCCTAATTCCTTCACAGGCAAAGTTTGAAAACACACTTTTCACATGAAGTTGAATGATTCATTACAGACTACACAAGATTGTTAATTGGTCGAACATCATTTTGCTGGACACGTGAAAGTCACATATCAATAAGATTTTATTGATCCTTACCTACTCTTTCTTTAGTAGACGACCTATTTTCTTTACTTTCCAGTTATCTTTCATACTGGACATTTGTGTTAGCAAGATTTTCACATGTATACACATTTGAATACATACCATGTAAACATAAAAAACTCATATATACACATGACCAAGTATATACACACACAAGTACACATGTGTGCACATTCACAAAGTCTGGCATGTATACACATACATCCAAGCAGGAGAATGATTAGAGTATATCGCATTCAGGGCAAATCAATAAATGGTGCTCATAAATTAAGAGTTCATTTTAAATCTAATTCTGATAATGAGACTTGATCACTTCCTAGTGCACTACATAATATATTAAAATTGGCATCAGAAATTATTATAAAAAATATACATATATCCATACTTTTGGTAAAGAAATTGTTTGGTATAAAGAAATCATTTGATAATATCATTATGTCATGAGGGTATATTTACAGAGTCATTTTTGCAAGTTAAAACATTATGTATGTAGTTGGCAGCATATTTTTTTCTGAATCAGTCACTAGAATAAGTCATTTCTTCTACAGAGTCATAAGAGTTATCTTGAGATTGTACTGTTTGAAAATACTAATTAATGGCTTCCTTAGTTATCAATGTCATGACTACAATGATTTTTGACAATACCCAGCCATATGAAGATGGTGAACTTTCTAGACTTGACTCTAGATCTAAACAAAGTCCTACACCAACCATGCCATAAGCTAAATGAAGACAATATTTAAGCTAACAAAGGTTCTAAACACCCACTTAACATTATTTGGAATATAGTTGATAATGTAAGTAAAGATATTTCCAACATGTCTTCAAATAGGAATATATTGAATAGTGCTTCCCCATACTACAATGATGTGCTAAAAATATGACTGTGACTTCTTCACCAATGAAATAAGGTATTTAGAGACTGTTTCCACCAAGAAAATTAAACCTTGAGCTAAGAAAGTGATATAGTTTAATTCATCTTACTATACTGATGTATTAACTAATATCATTGGACGTTTCCTCTCTCTTATAAGAAAGCATTTCTCCAGTCATCACAGATGTATCAAAATATTCAATAAGTACATGGTCAAGGTTAATTATAGCTGCTTCTAAAATATAGGGCTGCAGGTACTGAATTACAATCAGGGAATTACACATACAAACAATTTAAATCTAATCCAACAAGATTGTAATTTTAGAAACAAATTTCAATGTCTGTTGGATAATAAATGTCTTGCAAAAGTGCTTGTCTATAAAGCCAAAGTTCACAACAATGGAGATACAGAAAAATCATATATTGGGCTCGTAGAAAATTTAAGTTTCACTCCACACAACATCTTTATACGATCTATAATTTAGTATAAGGTATTCTACATCATTGTCTAAGTATATCTGGCACATGAAGGATAATGTTATTAACAATCCTACCAGTAAAGCAGACACCTATAACAGATGAGGCATAAGATGTAATCTGTGCTTAGCTGAGAAATTGAACATCCTGTCTGCATCTAACATCCTGAATTCAAGAGAGTAGACACTTTTTCCATGGCTTGCATATAAGAAGGTTCAGCCTGCAAGTATTCAAGTATACTCCTCTCCCTAATGAATTCCATCAACAAATAGGATAGCAACAACTGTGAACCTGGATTCCTAGTCAAAGTGGCCTCTTTAACTGAGCATTAGTTACATCCTCATCATAATAATCAGCATCACAGTCAACTCCACTATTATCCTCATTACTACAACTACTACTACTACTACTACTACTACCTTCACCACTGATCTCCTTTATCAGTGATTTGATCACTATCCCCATCAAGCCCCTATTGGAGCCACTATGAGTTGTTGGATATACGTACTCTACACAGACACGGCCAGCTTTAGGATCCATTCCTTACACACTGAATATCAATAGTATCATCATATTTGCCATTAATCTGTTTTTATTTATATGTTCATTGGTTATCTTTATAATTAGTTGTGATCATTACCATCATCATCATTACTATCATCTGATATTGTATCCGTATATAACGTCATCCAATCTGTTTGTTCTACTCACCTTCTTCATCATCATTATTCCCATCTTAAATTATTTACTTGACTCATTTACTCAAATATCTTTCCATCCATATGTCCTACCATATCTAGTTTCCGCTCTTTATCTCTGTTTCATTTTATTGTTTTTTACCTGTCTTTTGTTTCTTTATTTCTTCTTTCTGGGCATTACTTCTTTTTAATTTTTTTGTATTTGTTCTACATTTCTTAACTTTAATAGCTTTCATAATCTTTATATTTTATAACTTTTCAATACCTTAACTCTTTATCATTCAGGTTACTCTGTTAAATATAATCCTTTCTACCAAAGGTACAGAGCCTGAAATTTTTGGGGAGGGAACTAGTCACCGATACTCAATTTATCAATCCCAAAGGGATGAAAGGCAAAGTCGACCTTGATGGGATTTGAACTCAGAACATAGTGACAGGTGAAATTCCACTAAGCATTTCATCCAGTGTACTAATGATTTAAATGCTAAAAGGTTAACATTCTCAACATGTCTCATTATCTTTCCAATATTTTCCTTACACATTTCTATATATCTCTATTCCTAATTTACTACATTGTCTTCATTTTTTTTTCATTTTTCTATTGTATATTTCCATTGCATTCATTGACCATTCTAATACTCACCCACCCTACTTCATTCTTTCTATGAAACCTATCAAAATACTGTCTACATTTCTTCTTCTTCTTCTTCTCCTCCTCCTTCCTTCTCTCCTCTTTTTCTTTCTGTTTGTTTTTTTTACTATATTTTTTTTCTCTGCCACCATATCCCATGACAAACCTTATATATATATATATATATATATACCCCTGCTGGCGACAAAGGGACTCTCACTCAGAGTAAAAGGCAGACTGTATGACGCATGCGTACGAACAACCATGCTACATGGCAGTGAAACATGGGCTGTAACTGCTGAGGACATATGTAAGCTCGCAAGGAATGAAGCCAGTATGCTCCGTTGGAT
>NC_068996.1:38051834-38075976 GCF_001194135.2 Octopus bimaculoides | reverse complement strand
GTTTAACGCTCGGGAATAGAAAAAGTCTTTGGTGTTTCGAGCTATATATATATATATATGTTTGTGTGTGTGTGTATACTTGAAAGTCTTTGTGAAAATTACTTAATACAGTTTTTAAGTACAAAGGGGATTTAAAAAAAAAAAAATTTTTTTTAAAGTTATAAAATCTTTTATCAGGTTGTTACTAACTTTTTATGGAAGTTTTTTTTCTAGTGTGTGGGAGCTTTTGATTAACCTTTTCAAATACCACATGCTCTTAGTTAATGTTACACACACACACACATATATATATATATACACAGACAGACAGACTGTCAGACAGATAGACAGGCTGGCAGACAGACAAACAAGACAGATAGATAGAAAATGGAAAGAATGACATGCTTTATTTAAAATTACTTCAATTGTTTCAACACATTTTTACATTTTAATACATTGGTGAGATGTGTAATCATTATCATATACCCAAGGTGTAAAATGCACCTCCTCAGGTGATTGTTTATTTCTACATCTTTAGTTTTGTTCTTGATTCTATTCTTCAGTCTGTTTAAAACTTTCTTCTTTATAATCTAATCGTCAAGATAGAATGGTAATCTATTGTCAACTAGACCCTTTTTTTTTCTTTTGTCTGTGTATTTTTGTATTTTAATTGTAATTTATGAGTTTAGTTTTGTCAATAGACTGTTGGAAATGATACACTACTTTGGGCATACATTCTCACACTGAGTGAAATGACAGTAGGATCTACGAAAGGACTCATTTAGACAGTCACCCGAGGAGGCGCATTTTACAGCCTTTACGCATGATAATGATTACATAATATCTCTGCAATGTACTATAGGTGTAAAAATGTGTCAAAACAATTGTAGTGATGTTAAATAAAGAATGTCATATGTTATTCATTCCATTTTCTATCATTTATCTATTTATATAACCTCTATGGATACTATGAATTCCTGATGTATAATCAAGTAGCTGGAGCATTTCCATGGTATGATAACAGCAGGTAGCCAATAACTGTGGACAAGCTTTGCATAGCATTCTACAAGATTTTTACCTGAATCTTTTTAACTATATATAGATTATATACATATATATAATCTATATATATGTACACATGTATATCTATCTATCTACCTATCCATCCATCTACAGCCTAAAAACTTGAAAAAATTATTAACAAAGGCAAAGTTTGACCTTAGCAAAAAAACCAATCATTCACTGTATCTAAATGCAATGATAGCCGATATGGCACATGAGATATTCTATAGACATTCAATAATTTATTTATATTACAATATTACTATGAATATAATACATAATCTGCTAGAGGGAAACACTGAACAGATATGATGTTTTTATATCTTTTACCATCGGAGATTTTTTCTCCATGGCAACAGCAGTGAATTTGCCATTAGAAGCAAAAGTATGTCACAAACATACTTTAACTAACCTAAAGTTCACATACACATGAGTGTGTGTATATATATATATATATATATATATATATATATATATGTGTGTGTGTGTGTGTGTGTGTGTGTGCATGTGTGGATCAAAACTGTTTGATTCAAAATCTGTGCGGCTTAAAGTTTCAAAGCTCATGGAGCTTATCATTGGGCAGTAGAAATTTGAATAAGAATATAGGTGGAGGAAGTCTGAGATAGTTAACGGTTGATGGGCTGCAATTGGTTGAGAAAGATCACGTGATGTCACAGTTCGATGTTCGTGCTTCAATAACTTGGGAAAAAATTCACATGGTGAACAGGAAATTGGCCGTGTACACACACGTACTGTGTTATGCTAAGCAACAGTGCACTGAACCAGAATTTTTGACTCATATCAAATGTTACAAAGCACTCCAATTTGTTGTTGAAGTATGCATATAAGTGGAGTCTAGATCAGGTAGTTTACACTGACATTGAGTTGTAATAAGGAAGTCAAACCAAATAGAGGTATTTTGAAATCATTTGATATGTATGGTTCAGGTTTGATGTAATATGTAATAGGAAATGCATCTATTACATAAGCCTTCCTCAGTTAAAATATTTCAAGATTCTTTTGAATTATTTTTTCAAAATCTTGGATAATATTTTTCTGTTTTGGATAATATTCTTGAGTCATTCAGTTTTTGTTCACAATGCCTTTGTGCAATATGTCTTCATCAATATCCAGATATTTGTAGAATTCTTTCTGAGAAACAAGAAAGATAGAGAGACTATTGATCCACTGGTTTGGGGTTTGAGAGACTGATTTTCATTGTTCAGCAATGAAATACAAACACTTCTTTTGGCCAAATTCCATTCCTATGTCAGCTGAAAATGTCTTTTTTAACTCCAGCTGTTCTTTTCTTCTTTTTTTATCCGGTATTGTAAACACAGCACTTTCCTTGGATAATGGAACAGCAACTGTAACATCCTACATATATTTTTAATTGTATTTTTATTCTCTTATTTCTCTTTACACTTCCTGTATCCATCCTTTTACAAAATAACTCCTTATATTGAACTCTACTATTTCCCTCTAGTTAACTTTCTCATACCGTCTGTGATGAAGGGATATCTCTAATATCCCAGAAACAGCAGCAAGACTACCTTTCTCTTTATAAATGTCCTATAAATTCCACACAGCCTTGGTTTTGTTGTCTCATTTTATTTAACATATACATGCCCACATAAGACATGCATTAGAACTCTCAATCATATTATTATTGAACCATGAGTCTAACTATGGTCCTTCCATAGCGCTTACATAGTCTTACCTGCCATCTTGGGTCTTCTGGATATCAATATCTCTCATATATATATGGTATATATATATATATATATATATATATACACATATACAATACAAATGATATGTGAGCATATGCATGTATACATACATATATGTACATACCTACATCTACATGTATATATAGATGTATATCCGGGTACAGGACGTAAAAAAACATGGACAAAAAAGGAACGGGAACATAAATAAAGCACAAAAAAACGAACTTTTTTTACGGACAACAGAATGAACACATAGGAAAATAGATGAGCTACTTATGGAAGTTTTCCTTCATCAGCTGCCTCTATTCTAAACTAGGCGTTTTGATCATATATATATATATATATATATATATATATGATATATATCATCATATATATAATATATATATATATATATATATATATATATATAGTTATTTTTGTTGTTGTTTGTGTATGTATGTGTGCGTGTGTTTGTGTTTGTTTCTCTGTGTCTTTCAACATATAGACACAGCAACCTAGACTTTAAAAAAAGTCTTTCACTTTGAAGAATTTATGAAGGTACATGCATGATTAACATCTTTTTTTACCAGCAACACAGCGACTGGCAATGACCTATTATTTATAACATAGGAGATGATCTTCACAAGCCATTCAACAATAGCAGCTCAGCAAGCTAAGAGACATCAGCAACCATGGGTGATGATTAGAGGTGAATGCCTTCATATGATCAAGCCATATTTGATCATATAATCAAGTTATACTTTCTTACTTTGGGCAGCAAACATTAACGGCTTGTCAACAGCATTGGTGAAAGTTTGAGGTTCTGCTGTAAATGTTTTACTGTGGACATTGATACAATATTCTCTCCTAACTGAATCATTACAACAATGTAATCAAGTCAAAATCTTTCTTTTCACTACAGATCTTTGACCAGAATTATTAAAGATCTTCCCGAGGCTTTCTTAACAGTAATGTTTTTAATGTCATTTTTCCTTATCTCTCAGTATAATGCTTGTGGATTGGAAGCAAATTTATGATTTAAACTGCTTTGGTTGAAAATTTTTCTTTGATAACTAAGTTTTTCATTTAATGTCCTGAGTACATATATTACAGTAATTAGCTTTCCCTTAAGAGCTTGATGTGAAGAATTGCCAAACAGTTTCATTATTTTTTGTATAAGATGTAAGTTGGTGAGATGTGAACTTATTATTACCCTTTAAGTTTTATTATCATAGTTAACCATCCAGATTAGCTTTCTATATTTTCAGAGCAGTTTTTCTTTATACCCCATTCAGCAATTATTAATATTGTTCTTTGTAATTCACCAACAACAAATATCTTTATGTCCAGCAATATTACAATTAAGTGATTATGAATTTGCATCAGTTCTTATTTATGCAACCCACAAAATGTGTCATCATTGACCAGCTCAACTGAAGCAACAGCAAATCCCTCATGACACAGTAATTAGTATTGGTACCTTATGCTTTTTCTCTCAAACCAGGCTTAAAAATAATTGAAAAAATACAATCTGTCCAGATTTCCAAAAAGTTGGCTCAGAATTTCAGATTGGCTGGGATACAAGGGATTTTGATGAACCAGAATCACCCTCTTGAAACTGGGACAAATGATAACCATCCATCCATCTGTTTATCTGTACAGCCATCTGGCCATCCATCTATCTGTCCATACATACATATATGCATACATACTACACTCTCTGAGTGGTTGGTGTTAGGAAGGGCATCCAGCTGTAGAAACTCTGCCAAATTTAGATTGGAGCCTGGTGTTGCCATCCGGTTTCACCAGTCCTCAGTCAAATCGTCCAACCCATGCTAGCATGGAAAGCGGACGTTAAACGATGATGATGATGATGATGATGATACATACATTCATACATACATGCAGACAGACAGGCAGACAAAAGTGACTATATTGAAACCAATGAGTCAAAAGAACATTGGTTTAACTTAAAAATTAGAACAGCCACCAAATTAAAATACAACCAGCCAGATATTGTGTGGGATCACAAAGAATAGATACGTTCTGTTGTGGAAATCAGCTGCAACCAATGTAGTTAGAAAAATACAAGAGGAAGAGAACATCTGTAAGCTGTTGATAAGGAGTTTGCAAATCCAGTAACCAAGACACATTTTCAGCTTTATGTTCATTATTTCTGGAGCAACAGGATACATACCAACCCATCTGAAATAAAGTGTGGCTGTACTTGGAATCTTGGGGAGTGAGTGGTTAGGTTTTGGATTGCCATTATAGCTCTTAGTTACTCATTTGAAATATCTGAAGCAAGACTCCAACCAGGATCTGAAACTAAAATCCTCTATTTTACTCATATGCAAAACCCACTATATTCAGAATTGTTCCTGCAATAAAAAGCAAACAACAACAAAAAAAAAAACATAAATATTTATTGAAAAACCAGATGACCTAAGAAAAGCCAATTGGTAACAGAGAATCTTCTTGGGCTGAGAGAAAAAAGGGAGTTTTCTGAATTCTGAATGATTCACACATATAAATAACTGTGAACATTAGGCTTTATATAAGACATCTTTTCCTTGAAACATGGAGAGAGGCTGCAGAGCTAGGATGAATAAAGTCATGTCACAGTCAAATTATTAAAACAGCTGGAAGAGTGCAATCAAATCACTGATGACAACTGATCAAGACATCTTTCATACTTTTATTTTAGTCTTTTTTTTTTGTTACTGTTTCAAATAAGCTAATATAATTCCAGAGAACTACAAGACTTTTCACTACCAAATTTAATTCTTCTTTCCTCTTGTGCATGCATGCACGTGCACGCACACACACACGTGCATGCACATATGTGTAGGAATATAAACCTTCTTTTCTATGTGTATTCACATTCTTTTTGCTTTTCACACACACACACACGTGTTGTAAACATGAACTTTTCGGTTGTTGATCTATGAATAGATAAATCAATCTACATATTTTATAACTTTCTTCTTTGTACATTAATGTCTGTAAAACTTGTTCTGGAGTCATTGTATCCAGTTTTCATATGTCAGTGACTAAGCAAATTGTGATACACTTTTTATATTTCATTTTGCTATGACATTTCATACGTATTTTATTTTATTTTTGATTTATCTGTTAAAAAAAGAAAATGATTTATTTTTAGAATATCAAAAAGTGCATGTACTTTTATAAATGTATTAAAAAAAAGGATTAATTTTTCTGAAATGACTATTTTGAAACAGTTTTAACACAATAACTTCAACAATTTTAACATGTTTGAATTGTAATAGGTTAAAAGTGAAAACAACCTGTGTGACATGTCTATTAAATGATGACAGTAACCTTCTTTTCATTTGCTGAATAACATTTCTCCTTCCCATGTTTCCTCCCACACCCCTTTCCCAGTTTTTAGAGATGTGTTGATGTATGCTGCATACAAGAGGTAAGGTAGAGAGGAGCTTCATCCAGGGTCCTCACAGGTAAGGTACATAGGTATAAAATCTTCTGGGAAGGTAACAGTGACGGAATAGGTGGTGTGAGCATACTCCTTGCAGAAAAATGTGTGGATAAGGTCATAGAGGTAGTCAGGGTGTGCGATAGATTGCTTAAGCTCAGGCTAGTCTTGCAGAATAGTATAGCTACAATTATCTCTGCCTACACCCCACAAGTGGGTCTACCAAATGAACAGAAGGACCACTTTTATGATATTCTTCTGCAGGCTACCTCAAAGATGAATGACAATGATCTCATCTTTGTGGCTGGAGATTTTAATGGGTGTGTCAGATGGCAACCTGGTATCTTCCATGGTGGTCATGGAGGCCATGGAATTGGTTCCCAAAACGAAGAGGGAACTAGGCTACTGGAGTTCTGTGATGCAAGCAACCTATTGATCTGCAACAACAATTTCAGGAAGCCAGCCATCTGATAACCTATCAATCAAGTGATTCTGCTAGCCAGATTGATTTAATTCTCACCAGACAGTGGGATGTGTGGTTGTTCTTAAATACAAAGACCCTTCCTGGTGAAGAATGTATCTCCCAGCATAGACTAGTCACTAGTGACTTTAGACTCAAGGCCAGAAAGATGCCAAGGAGCAGACCAATCTGGAAAAGAAAGATTTGGAAGCTTAAGAACCCTTCACATGGTTAGAGATTTAGGGACATCCTAATCAAGAAATTTGATGGGAGGGAGGAGGAGCTACTGACTTTTGACATAGAGGGCAACTGGGAATTCTTGAGGGAAAGCTTGCTGAGTGCCATGGGTCAAATCTGTGGCTAGTGCAAAGTCCCCTCAAGACTTAGGGTAACGTGGTGGCGGAATAGACAGGGCCATTAGAGCAAAGAAACAGGCCTGGAAGAGTGGGAATAGCAGAGAACTGTATCAGATAGCCAGAAAGGAAGCTAGGAGACAGGCATATATTGCCAGGGGAGAAGCAGAAAAGAAGTTTGTCAATGTTCAGCGACATGAAGACCAAAGAACTGAGTGAAAGGTAGACTGTGTTTCAGATTGAAAGACAATGTTTGAGAGAAAATTGTGATGTCATAGGAGAGAAATGTGTTTGCATGGATGATGGTGCACTTGCATTTAATGATTCTGCAAAGAAAGAGGCTTGGAGATGCCATTATTAAAGTCTGCTGAATGTGGAGAATGAATGGGAGAAGGAGAGCCCGGCAAATGTTGACCCAATTGAGGGATCAGCTACCCAAATCGACAGTACCCTGGTAGATAAAGCAATTAAGGATATGAAGACTGGGAAAGCCCCCAGCCCATTAGGAATCACTGCTGAGATGCTTAAAATATCTGGTGGAGTGATTTATGGTCTAGTCACCTGTATTATAAATCAGATAGTTCACAAAAGAGTTATACCCAATGACTGGTATAGCAGCACCATAGTCAGCTGCAACAAAGGTAAAGGTGATGCTTTAAATAGAAATAACTACAGAGTTTCAAATTGCCTGATCAGGTGGTGAAAGTCACTGAGAGGGTCATAGCCCACTAATTAAGGAGAAAGTTAGCCTAAATGCAGTTTGGTTTTGTGCCAGGCAGAAGCACCACTGTCGCTATATTTCTGGTAAGGCGATTGCAGGAGAAATTCCAAGCTAAAGATAAACCTCTGTACTTGGCTTCTGTATGCTGATGACCTTGCTCTAATAGCTAAGTCACTATCAGAACTAGAGAAGTTTTATGTGTGGAAGTAAGGTCTAGAATTGAAGGGCCTTAGAGTCAATCTAGCAAAAACCAAAGTCCTAGTAAGTAGGAAGGCAGACAAATCACAAGCCCTTTCAGGTAGATGGCCCTACTCGATATGTAGAAAAGACGTAGGTAGAAACTCCATAAGATGTACCTGAAGTAAGTTATGGACACATAAGAGGTCCAGCAATATCAAAGGAAGGCTATCCGGGAAGATAGTTTTTGTGCGACAGAAGCACAGGGGCAATAAACATCGAAAATGTACAAAAAACAGATTCCATCACATTCCAAGGGTAGAAACTAGAAGTAGCTGATAGTCTGTGGTGGAGGTGGATGCTCGGAGAGTGTAGCTGCTAGAAAAAGAATAGCCTGGGCAGAGTTTAGAAAGCTCCTACCTTTGCTGGTAACAAAGGACCTCTCGCTCAGAGTAAAAGGTAGACTGTATTATGCATGTGTGTGAACAGCCATGCTACATGGCAATGAAACATGGGCCATGGCTGCTGAGGACATGTGTTGGGTTGAAAGAAATGAAGCTAGAATGATCTGCTGGATGTGTAATGTCAGTACACATATAAAAGAGAGTGTAAGCGCCCTGAGAGATAAGTTGGACATAAGAAGCATTAGATGTGGTGTGTAAGAGAGACAACTGCACTGGTATGGTCATGTGTTACGAATGTATGAGGACAGCTGAGTGAAGAAGTGTCACGCCCTAACAATGGAAGGAACCTATGGAAAAGGTAGACCCAAGAAGACCTGGGATGAAACATGACCTTCGCACTTCGGGCCTCCCAGAGGCAATGACAAGAGACTGAGACCTTTAGAGATATGTTGTGATTGGGAAGACCCAGAAAGTAAAGCAAGATTGCAGCTGTGGCTGATACCAGTGTCGCATATCCAGCCCATTTAAAAGTACCCTTGAATTGCCAGGCAACACGCTCTGCTTTAGAAAACCTATTGTGTCAAGTGAAATAGTAATCATGGCCAATGCTAGTGCCGTCTGACTGGAACCCATGCTGGTGGCACGTAATAAGCACCATTCAAATGTGGATTGATGCCAGTGCTGCCTGACTGGCTCCCCGTGCTGGTGGCATGTAAAAAGCACCATCTGAACGTGGTCAACGCCAGTGCCGCCTGACTGGCTCCCATGCCAATGGCATGTAAAAAGCACTATCTGAACATGGCTGATACCAGTGCCACCTGACTGGCTCCTGTGCTAGTAGCATGTGAAAAACACCCACTACACTCTCAGAGTGGTTGGCATTAGGAAGGGCATCCAGCTGTAGAAACCTTGCCAGATCAGATTGGAGTCTGATGCCACCTCCTGGCTTGCCAGTCTTCAGTCAAACTGTCAAACCCATTCCAGCATGGAAAACGGACGTTAAACCATGATGATGATGATGATGATAGAATATGACAATTTGTTTGCAGAGTTTTCTATGCTGAATGAAGGTAGGTTAGATATTAAAAACCTTTTGAAGTTGCAAAAGCACAAATCACTTCTCATTGTTGGTTCATTACCATTTTGTCTAAGTCAGAAATAATCAAATTGGAAATTCTCATTGCTACTAAAAAATTCTCTTTTGCTTTGCATACTGTTTCTCATAATTTGATTTTCATAACATCCAGCAGTTTGTAAAAGTTACTCAATAGAATTTTTGAGCCAAACTTTCATCTTATGCAGACGAAAAGTGAAGCCATAATTTTAAATGTATTTGCATAAATGGTTAAATCTAAGTTTGGTAAAGATCTTGCAGTGGCAGATTTTGTGACAATTTTGATAGATGTTTCAAATCAAAAAGATGTTAAGGTACTTTTAAATATTCAATATTACATTTCCAGAAGGCAGTCAGCTGGCAGAATCTTTAACATGCTGGACAAATAGCTTAGTAGCATTTTGTCCAACTTTATGTTCTGAGTTCATATTTCTCCAAAGCTGACTTTGACTTTCATCCTTTCAATAATATGAGTACCAGTTGTGCACTGGGACCAATGTAATCAACAAAACCACTTCCCCAAAAATTTTAGGTCTTGTAGCTAGAGCAGAAAGGATATTACATTCCTGATCAGGAGTACAAGTCAAATTTTTTGATATGTGTACTGTTCCAGTTGAGAATTCTGAGATTTGACTAATCTTAGTTATTGACAATCACAGGTTGATGAAAAAAAGATACTACATTTTGTGGAAACAACTACAACACAAATTTTGGTGGAGTAAATCAAAAAAGCAAGAACTGAACTTAGAAGGGATTTCATTAGGATAGGCTTTGGGACATACATTGTGTGTAACTGTCTTCAAAAAGCTATTAGTTTATTACCAGCTGATATAAAAGCACTTATGAAAAGTTTCTTAATATTTCTCACATATTCATAGTTCATGTAACACAGGTAAAAGAAATTTATAACTTTGCAGAAGTGGAATGCAAAAAGCTATTAAAACATGGGAACACCCAGTTTTTCAATTCATTCAACTACTCCTTGTAGTTGAATGAATTCTTTTGATTTTTGTTGGCTTGAAATGTCACTTTTTCCCAGGAATATCACCCAGAAATGATGAACCAATTCTTTGAAAAGGATTCTAGAGAAATATATTTGTAACAGACAGCTACCAAATACCCAAGCCAAGATTCAAAATCAAATCCACAGTTTCAATCAAACAAGTCCTTGGCCAATTGTTCTCACTTTTTGCACTAAGTAATTAATGAGAATAAGTTGACTTCTTAAACCTTTTCAAGTTATTTGAAGGTCAAGCCTGATTAGAGAGGAAGAATCCCTTGTTTTTAGCTTAATCTGAATTAGTTAGATAGATATAAAAATGCAACAACAAATATGTTCATTCTCTTTGGTCACTTGGTGTCTAGCCAAAGACCACACATCATTTTCTTCCGTCCTTTTTCTTTTCATTGATGATAGAGAAGTAATATCATTATATGAAGGATGATACAGCACTTATCATTTCTATCTGCCTTGACTCTCTTGCTCTTTCCCTCTCTCTCTAGCAGTCTCAGAGATGAAAATAGCTAGCATAAAGAATAGACTGGAGATCTACAAATAATTTGTGTATACGCAAATAGCTATAAAAAGTTATTTTCTATATTTTAATGAATAACACAATAATTATATTAATAAATGGTCATTTCTCCAATGCAATTAAACCTCATTGTTATATATTTATGGTTTGTACATGGATAGTTTAGGCTTTTCAACAAATCATTACTGGTTATGGAGAAGAACAATTTCAATGCAACAGATATCAAACTAAAATTCCATAATCTTATTAGAAATATATAAAAAAAGATATGGTGAAATTGTGCCCCAAAATTCAAAGAGGAATCTTGCTGTCTCTCATACTTAGATCAACGGAAAGAGAACTTTGAACAAAGGTAGAAGATTTGATGTGGTTACATTCTTACAAAACACACATCATTATCGTTTAACGTCCACTTTTCATGCTAGCATGGGTTGGACGATTTGACTGAGGACTGGTGAACCAGATGGCTACACCAGGCTCCAATCTGATTTGGCAGAGTTTCTACAGCTGGATGCCCTTCCTAATGCCAACCACTCCAAGAGTGTAATGGGTGCTTTTATGTGCCACCAATACGAAGGCCAGTCAGGTGGTACTGGCAATGGTCACGCTCAAAATGGTGTATTTTATGTGCCACCTGCACAGGAGCCAGTCCAGTGGCACTGGCAATGACCTCGCTCAAATGTCTTTTCACGTGCCAGGAAGGCGACGCTGGGAACGATCACGCTCAAATGGTGCTATTTACGTGCCACTGGTATGGGAGCGAGAAAGCTGCTCTGGCAATGATTACACTCGGATGGTGCTCTTAGCGCTCCACTGGTACAGGTACCATCACGATTTCGCTTTCACTTGCCCCAACAGGTCTTTGCAAGCCGAGTTTAGTGTCCAATGAAGGAGAGATTGGCATGGGGGCCAGTCGTTGAATTCAGTTCGATTTCGATTTCACTTGCCTCAACAGGTCTTCGCAAGCGGAGTTTAGTGTCCAATGAAGGAAAGGTACGCATAAGTGGGCTGGCTACACCCCTGGCAGAGGCCTTGGATGATGGTCTCATTTGGCTTGCCGGGTCTTCTCATGCACAGTATATTTTCAAAGGTCTCGGTCACAAGTCATTGCCTTGATGAGGCCTAATATTCGAAGGTTGTGCTTCACCACCTTATCCCAAGTCTTCCTGGGTCTACCTCTTCCACAGGTTCCCTCAACCGCTGGGGTGTGGCACTTTTTCACACAGCTATCCTCATCCATTCTCACCACATGACCATACCAGCGCAGTCGTCTCTCTTGCACACCACAACTAATGCTTCTTAGGTCCAACTTTTCTCTCAAGGTACTTACACTGTCGAGTATGCACAGACATTATACATCTATCGGAGCATACTGGCTTCATTCCTTGTGAGCTTACGCATGTCCTGAGCAGTCACGGCCCATGTTTCACTGCCATGTAGCATGGCTGTTCGTACACATGCGTCATACAGTCTGCTTTTTACTCTGAGTGAGAGACCCTTTGTCACCAGCAGAGGTAAGAGCTCTCTGAACTTTGCCCAGGCTATTCTTATATCCAGAAGAGAAGTAATATCACAGCCCTGATTAAGGATGCATTGTTGTTAAAGCAAAGTGTCAAGGATTACAACAAGTGGAGAGCCCTGGAAAAGGGCAAGCTTTAAGAATAGTAGAAAATGCAGTTTATGTCAAGCTAAGAAAAGAATTAATAATAATTAAAAAAACCTTTCTACAACCAGACACCTACCTAAATTGAATGAGCGAGATTTTCTGCTCATGCATACATGAGAGAAAAAATATTATTGCTTACCTGCAGGCTCCACCATGATTATAAATTCAAGGACTTCCACTATCAGTTTTTCACCATCACAACCTGAGAGTTCAATAAAGATCTGACCACACCATACCACACACATCAACATACCTATGCGTATGCATCCATACATGAGGTTACGGTTTTATGCACCCTACACATGTATCAACCCCTCCAAAAAGAAAAAGAATACCTACACTCATTTCGACCCCACCTATCTCTTAGGCAATCACAACTTACACAAGCTTCAGGAGGGGTGGAACAAGGGACATGACTCATGGTGAGTCCCTCCCATAATTGTGATTTTGTTTTATTTTTATCAAAGAATGCTAAACTGGCCATCTCTGATGAGCACTGTTATTAGATGATATCTGATTGTGTAATATTTTGTGCAAAACTGATTAGTAAGATCAGCTAGAATAGGTCTATAATAGTATATTTTTATTGATATTCTTCTGCTATTTTTAGATATATCAGTGCCTGTTTTTTTTTAATTAATGGATTGTTAGACAATATATGCATGCATGCATGCATCATGAATGCATCATGCACACATACATACATAAAAACAAACAAACAAAGTTTTGTCCAACTAAACTCTTCAAGGCAGTACATCAGCATGGCCTGAGTCCAATGACTGAAACAAGTAAAAGATAAAATATATATATATGAGACATACACAAATCATTATTACTTTTCTAAGCACCAAGAATATTGAAATAAATGATGAAAGTTTCAAGAGGCAGTACGTGTGTGTGTGTGTGTGGGGGGGGGACGGCATTTGAAAAATTTGAATTTTCGATTCTTTTTTTAAAATTGTTATCTTCCATGTTTTTAATATACAATTGGATATAAATTCGACACGTTAAAAAAAAAAATCGATTGGTTGCATTCTCTGGAGAGAAGAGGGTATAGTTGTACAATATTAAAACTTTGAGTTTTAAAAGTTTTTGGTCTCTAGAATCCTAATTTCTGATATTTTAAACAGAAATTCGAAAAAATTTCAAGAAAAAAAAAAATGTTGCAGATGGATGGATGGGTGCGGGGTGAGGTGATCGTTCTTGTTCTGAAACTCCGTCCTAAATATATTAATCCACAGAATGGTCACAGGTGAAAACGCATTTTCAACATAGGCTAACTCGATCACGACTGACTTGATGCGACACAACAACCTGTGTTTCGTTTTAGACAGCGGTCTAATTGTTTAGGAGTTAAGTATTATGGAAATCACCGGAAGCATTGTCAAACAATAAGAGGAAGTAATTTAAAATATAAAAGTGGAGTGCTTGCTGGAGCCATAATTATACCCAAATGGAGTGGTTTCAAATGAACAGACCATACAAAATCCGAGGTATACAAGATCAGAAGTATGGAGTCTCGGTCAATAGTTTGGGCAAATTAATTTCGGAGGGAAGTGAAAAATTGAATGTAAGTCCCCACTGGTTACTTTTGATGTTACCGGGATAAATCATAAACATTGTGTGAATGCATGTGCGTGTTTGTGTGATGATCGCTTATAAGCATTAAGCTTATAATATATATATATATATATATATATCTGTATGTATATCTGCGTGATAAAAGTGCATTCATTGCATTTTGGGGGCCTCCATCAGTTTATAAGAATAGTCAAATCGATGTATTTTATTAGGTATATGATTCAACTCACTCCAAGATGAAGCTAGAAACGTATGACACGTTCGATAGTATTTATAACAATATTTTTTCTACTTGTGTATACATATCTTACAGTTGTGAAAGTATAACCAAACGAAATTGAATCAATATAGTCCCGGTTTTTGTTTTACGTTTAAGTGAATTATTTATATCTTTGAATCAGCAATGTATACAAAGCAAAGCATTTTAATCTTTAGATGACTTTCTAAAAAATGAGATCTGAAGTGATGCTCAAATTTGACTTCTGTCTGATATATAAGAAAGGGAATAATTACGAATGAAGAGAGGAAACAATTACGAATGAATATGTAGAAAACAATCAAGATCGATAAAAGATGATCGGATCGCCTTACTGTGTACTTCACCGCATCTAGAATTTCTACATCGTTCGACCTGCTTAGAATAGCAATCAAATTTCTCCAAAACACACCTTTTTGGTTACCCCCCCCCAAAAAAAAAAAAAAACTCATTGTCCAAATATAGCCCTATACAAAAAGACGGGAAGGTCTTGGCTTATATGCATTTTATGAAAGGTCTAAGCAATCTTGTTCAAAGCAGTCGATTTCGTACAACCACGGCGACAATAACGAAACGGAAGTGACGTAGCAGCCGACTCTTATCGTGTATAAACGCAGGTGTTTGTACACAATGACGTTCTCTCCTATTGTTTACACGTGATAGTAGCTAAAATTAAGTTGAATTAATTACCTTTGTACTATATTTTATAAATATAGAAAAATTACACCTAAGAATTCACTACGGGTGTAAAAACTAACGGTGTAGTAATTTCAGATTCCTCTTACCCCCATTTAGTTTGCATCTTGGTAACTTGTAATTGCATTCTTTAAATTATTTCCGTTGGTAATTCGAGATCGTTTCATCATAACCCTATGATTTTAGACAAGTCACTTTAAATCCTTCCCCAAATGTTCGTCGCGCTAGTGGCAAAGAAAAAAATTATTATTTTTATTTATTATCATTAAGAAGGCGACATGCTGACTGAAACGTTAGCACACCGGAGAAAATGCTTAATAGCATTTCATCCTTCTTTACGTTCCGGGTTCAAATTCCATCGAAATCGACATTACCTTTCATTCTTTCGGGGTCGATAAATTAAGTACCAGTCAAGTACTGGGGTCGATGTGATCAACTATTTTCTTCCCTTCAAGTTCCAGGCTTTGCGCTTATAGTAGAAAGGATTATTATTATCATTAAGGTGGTGAGTTGGCAGCATCGTAAGCATTTTGTCCGTCTTCAAATTTCACCTAGATCGACTTTGCTTTTCATCTTTTTGGAGTCGATAAAATAAGTGCCAGTTTGAAAACCGGAGTTGATGTTATCGACTTACCCCCTCCCTCGAAATTGTTGGCCTTGTACCAAAATTTGAAACCATTATAGTAGTACTCTTTCGGTAAAAGTCTATGATGTCATTAATGAGACAGCTAAACAGTCAAACACGCACTCGCGCATACACTCACTTACGACTAATGACTCGAAACGTTGCCGATATTTTTTCGTTTTCTTTTACTATCAATATGAATAATTTACAAATAGCATCAGAAAAACTAGAGATTTTTGTCAAGGGAGATAATGTGCTAGATCAATAATGTGTAAGTGTTTCCTATGTGTGTACGTGTTGGGTACACGTGTATTTGTATATAAATACGTGTCATTGACATTTAAAGTGAACAAATATATTTGTTTTGTATATATATACATGTTCGCATTCAAAGTGCATTAATACATTTTGTTTTGTATATAAATATAATTTGTTTACATCGTAAGGGTATGTGATTTAATCCAAATCAATTTCTCAAAGAAAAATCAATGTTTATATTCTTTAAAAAGTGCAAAGTGAGAATGATTGATGTTCAAAGTTTTCTTTTTGATTTTTTTCGTTTGTTTTTTAAGGTAGGGTGTGGCAAAATTAATAGCCGGGGTAAAATGAGTAACTTTTGATTTCACGTTATTTTTTTCTCAATCTGTTTGAAATCATTACATTGCAAGTGTGGTAATTCCGAAACATAGCCAGGTGGCAGGTCCTCTGTTTTCAAAAAACTTTTTCTCAACTTCGACCCGATTGTAACTGTGGTTGCTAATAAAATATCTGGATAATTTTTGGTGTTTAACAAACAATATTCTTTTCTCTGTTGGATTACAAGTCAATTTTTTCCCACAATATTGTCTAATTTGATCATTTTCAAGTTTGCAAAAAAAAAAAAAAAAAAAAAAAAAAGGTCTAAAATAGAGTAATATGAATAATAACTAATTTCAATAATTTCTTCACTTGAACTGCATGAAGCGTAAATATATTTTAACGGGGATAAGTTGCGTTGATGAATCACGTTAGTTTGAGTTTTAATATAAGTGTGTATGTAGATAAAACAAAACCAGGAAGATTAAATACGATGATTTCTTCAATCCGTTAAAGATCATTAACATGACAAGCTTGATGGAATAAATACACTTTGAAATATACTGTCAGAAAATATACATAAGGTTTGTCATTCAGTTGGTACATGATGTATGCAGTGTAGAACAGGAAAACAAGTACTTGACATGACTTCTGCTAGAAGACTGGAACAGATCTATGCATCGTTGATTTCATACGTGCTATTTTCCCCTGATCTTCTTTCATTTGATCTAGTTCACTATTTTTGTTACATTTTAAGATTAGTATTTTGAGTTATAAGGTATAATATTTATTTTAGCAAATTCAGGGACGGAGATAGTCTATTACATTGACCCCAGTTCTCAACTGATACTTATTTTATCGACTTTATCGATCCCTAAAGAATGAAAGGCAAAGTCGACCTCGGTGGAATTTAAACTCAGAATGTGAAGACGGATGAAATACCGCTAAGCATTTCACCTGGCATGCTGGTTCAGGCTATCTTTTGGTGGCAGGGGGTTAACTTGAAATGGTGGTGGTGGTGGAAGGTTAACTTGAAGTCTTTAATAACACCAGTATGCTGATCCTGACTTCAAATTACGCGAGCGGTGTTCCTGTTATCCATCTCTGATTTCGCCAAAGTACATTCCATTTGTTGAGTTGTTAATAGCATTTAAGTTAAAATCAGTCTCCTCAGATATAAACTTTTATCAGAATCACACCCCTTAAACCACTTACTGGCCCCCACACATAAATAGTAAACGCACTTTCTCTTTTCTTTCGGTAAAAGTTTTACATGGTTGGGTGGTGGAAAAAGAATGGGATCTTTTCAATCTGACCGACAGATTTTTATATTAATCAACTCTCCCTAAATTTCTTTGTCTCTCTCTTTCTATTTTTCCTTCTTTCTCTCTCACTCTATCTCTGTCTTCACCACAGCCTCCACCGTCTCTGTGCCTATTATTACTCTCACCCCAGCACGAGGAAGTGTCATTGAATAGTGAGAGAGGGGGGTCAAAGTGTGACACACTGACACACAGAGATTAGTTTTCACATTTATTATATTATATTTATTATATTATATTATATACTGAGTGGTTGGCGTTAGGAAGGGCATCCAGCTGTAGAAACTCTGCCAAATTAGATTGGAGCCTGGTGTTGCCATCCGGTTTCACCAGCCCTCAGTCAAATCGTCCAACCCATGCTAGCATGGAAAGCGGACGTTAAACGATGATGATGATGATGATGATATATATATATATCAGTCAGTAGTTCACACATCCAAAAAGAAGTTCACTCTAAAACTTTAGTGCTGTAATACTTAGAGGGTTGTCCCTTATGACTAGTTAGAAAGTAAACTAAACATAGCTTTTGCACCTATAAATCTCTTTGTGCTATAGGTGACTCATGAAATTCATTGAGTGGAGGCTCATAATCTCTCTGCAACTGGAGGGAGAAAGATGTGTTGGTCAGTTAGGGTTGTAAATAAATAATTCCAAAATGAAATTCTACTGTATGACAATACTTGTGGACGAGGTCAAATTATCCTCTTTTGATCGGTTCCAGTTGGATCTAAAAAAGTCAGTGTATGGACGATTACTTCCCCTAGTCATCAAATGAGGAATTCTATGTTTTTAACATGAATTTCCTCTGATAAGGGCACCTACTAAACATCTCTTTTTTGGAGTTTAAGAAAGTCCCCTCATCAAGTGAGTTTTTTCAGGATTCTTGCTCTCTTGAAGCAAAACTTACATTGTTCGCTCCTGTTGAGGTTTGGTCCTGGTTGTTCTAGGAGCTTCTATTTCATTATGTATGGTGTACCCTCCTATTTTAAATGCCATACATAGCTGGCCAAGGACGTGATGTTGTGGCTCTCTGGTATCCTAGAATAGGACCTGTGATTGTTAGGATATTGCTTGAACAGACTCTCTGCAGGTCTGACATATTTCTGTGCCTGTGCTCTTGTGGTATTGCAGCTATTGTTGTTGCTATTATTATTGCTGGTGCTGGTAGTTTCACTGCTGTTATTACTGGATGCAATGCTGGTGCTGTGGTTGTTGCTGTTGTTGCCACTATCTCTGCCACTGCATCCTGCTATTATTGGATGCATTGTTGATGCTGCTGCAGCTGTTGTTTTTACTATTACCTGATGTACTGTTGGTGTTACTGTCACCACAGTTGCAATTGTTGATGTTGCTGCCATTGTTGGATGTGTTGGCACTGTTGCTGTTGTCAATGCTGTCATGCTGCCATTGCTGCTCATAAACCATGACTTAGGAGTTGCGTTGACTCCCACCCCTCCCCACTGGGTACTCATTGCTAATCCTGCATGAGCATCCCGCTTCTGAACAGAGTTTAGGGGTGTTCACTGATACTTTTTAATGCTGGACACACGGCTGAAAGTGACCCTTAAATTGTATCTATTAAACAATCACCTGTACATGTGACTGTGTGAAATGTTTGTCCACTCACCTAAGGACTATCTTTCCCATGCAGATCTGGATATTGAGTGATAAGAGTGGAGCAAGTCAAACAACTGTACAGTGGTGCTTCCTTTCATTGGTATTAGGACCTGACATATAGATGTGGTCCTTAAACCATTGGTTGCCAAAGCCTCATTATAATAGAAGGCTGCATTTACTCCAGGACAAATTCGAAATCCTTTTACTGATACCCATCACTTGGGTGGCCGGAAGCTGTGTTGATAAAGGACAACCTTTTGTTTGGTTTGCAGTAGGGTCTGATTGAACAGGTACCAAGGTTTAGCATAATGTCTATAAAGTCAACAGTGGTAAGAATGGTTTCAATTGTAAGGCCAAGAGAGTTAAGAGTATGAATTAGATCCTTTCTAATCCTATCTAGGTATGCCCATTAGCACCGCTAGAGATGGCTAAAGCTTCATCTCTGTATAGACCAAAGAGGACTGATGGAAACTTCTTCATTAAGGTGTCCAATATATACAATCCTATGAGGTTGCAGATATTCATGCTGCTGAAGGTCCCCATCACCACATCGAAGAGCCTACTTGGTCAGTTTGTTTGACCCAAGCCAAACCTTTATTGAACAGCAACATTTTCTTAGCATGCATAATTGCATCTATATCTTTATCACTAATGGTAGTAAAATTCCTAGTGAACGTAAGCTCCTTAACTAGTAACTCCTTTGATATAAACAAATAAAAATCTGCTATATAAAATTGGGTAAACCTTGCTCTGCTTCTACCCTGGTTAGCTTTAATCCATGAAATAACTTCATTGATATTATGCCATAAGGATGGATTGATTGCCCTCCTTATGTAATTTTTAAGATCTTTCTCAGTATATGTTTGTTTGTCAGCCTGATTTCCTGTTTAGCTGGGTTAATCAGGCAGCATTTTGGGTTAGAGGTGAAGTTTGGTTTTTTTGTCTTTGATGATGACAAGGGGCATTTCTCTTAGTTAATACTTCCACCTTATTAACTGCCCTGAGAGTGGTTAACTGTTTGGCCTTGTTGTTTACATTTTATAGGAGCAGGGCTGGTTGTGTGGTAGAAAATTTGCTTCCAACCACATGGTTCTGGGTTCACTCCCAGTGCATAGAACCTTGGGCAAATGTCTTCTACTATAGCCTAAGGCTACCAAAAACCTCCTGAGTGGATTTGGTAGATAGAAACTGAAAGAAACTTCATTTCTTTACATAAGAGAAGAGGAATTATGTACATTATTTACATTATTTAGATTTGACAGATATATGAAGGGTGGAGGGTATATCAGCTGAAACGTTGTGTTAACAACAAACAAGATGAGGACAAATATCCGTCTAATGTACATAATGTCAATAATGAAAGAAGCTTGTTGTTTTTATATATGTGTGTGTGTGTGTTTGCTGTTTGGGAAAAGAGATTGATAGAATAAATACCAGGTTAAAGAAAACACAAATCAAGTACTGGAGTCAATTTGTTCAACTCAAATTCTTCAAGGCAGTGTCCCAGTATGGTTGCAGACTGAAACAATTAAAAGCTAAAAGATATATGTATGTATATTGTAGAAAATCAAGTAGCTGCAATGTCTATTTGGGAAAAGATCACTTTATTAATGTATTAAGCTAAAAACACAATATTCTTTAGAGTTAGGCAAAACAAAATCACTCTGGAAGCTATTACAAGTGTGACAGATGCACATCTACCTCGTCAGAGCTATGGTAGGTATGAAGTATATTATGTTTTTAAGACAGTGCATTGATAAAGAAATCTTTTTCTGGATGAACACTGCAACTACTGACTTTTCTATGATATACATACTTTAACTTAAAGCTTAAGTGTGTAATATGAATACAGAGTTTAATCTAGAGCTGCTTCTACTGCAAAATTTGAATTTAATCACATCAATGTGAAAGGATGAAATATTTTTTAGTAAAATTAAGCTGGAAGATTGCATGGAGCCTTTTCACCAAAAACAACCTGTAGAAATTTAAAAGATCACTAACCTAATTGTGTTGCTATTCCTACATTAATGCTTATTCACCTACCAAAGTCTGATGTAGAAGGGATAAGTAAAAAATTATCAACTGCTTTATTCCTATGCTTAAAAAGAAAAATGGATTCAGTTTCTGGTCTGATATCATTGAAGTAATTAACTGGTTGAAGGACATAAATGATAAAATAGAGAGCAATAGAAAAAAGATTGAGAAACTGCTTTAAAAATGTAAGCTTTTCTACTTTTTGAAATATGATTATAAAGAGGCTAGGTTTCTGAACATGACATTAGATCTAGATATAGGAATTTATCAAGCACATCACAAACCCAGTGAAAGTTTACATTATATGGATAAAATTATAACCATCCTAGCACTGTAATTAAATCCATAGTTAGGAGTGTTTCATATAGAATATCTAGGCTTTCTGCTAATAAGATTTTTTCTTAGAATACAGAACATTTTAATGCTGTTTTAGCCAGGGCCGGTTATATGGAAAAGATTTATATATATTCCCAAGGACAGAGATAATACCTAAGGACAGTGGACTACACTTGCAAAAGCAAAAGTATAATAAACATCTAGGTAATATTATTTTAATAATAAACATAGGATTATAAATATTTATAACACAATGGTAGAATAAATAAGGAAATAACAGTCCACACTAGAATTAATCAAAATTACTGTCAAGTTTAGAGAAGCAAATTGTCTAAATAACTTTGGATTTCCTTCAAAAAACCCTTGTACATACTGGGAAAATTCAGAAATTAGACCCAAATTAGGAATGAATAAATAAATAAACATAATAATGACAGGTTTAAGTCTGAGAAAAATCATTGCACACCATATAATTGTAAGAAAAACAAGCAATGTGGAATCAACCATACGAATCTAATTAATTTGAGGTGTATTTCCTAAACCTCTGACTGTTTGTTGGCTCCTTAAGCATCCATATCTTCCTTCTACAAACTATCTTGAGCTTTTTGGTCCATCTAGTTGGCAGGAGTGTAATCAGCCAATCACAATTGTGGGTAATCATATTAAGCTATCAGAGAAAGCTTGATGTCCAAACTGAGTTTCAAGTTATACAAATGGTAGGAGACAAAAAAAATATAGTTGATTAGAACAAAAAAGACAAAAAAAAGTTGAATGGCTTGAGTATAGGGCTTTCCTATAAGTAGGTTATCTCCCTTGGCTAGGCGGCGCTCCATGTAGATAATTAAACTTCCGCAGATTACCCACGCCATTGTTATTGTTTTACGTCTTATCATGGATATAAAGCAGCTTGATGATTCAGCTATCGAAGTACTTACTGTGCCTGAGTTAAAGAAATATTTAAGATTATATGGACAGTATGTTACTGGAAGAAAGGCGGACTTGACTGAAAGGTTGAAAGGAATAAAAATTCTGTCGATGAAGAATGTCAACAAAGTAAATTCATTGGACGATAAGTCTTAAGTATCGGACGATACTTCAGACAGGAATAAGCAGAAGCTTATATCTCCTCTCGGTGAAGTATTGCCTGATCTAAAGATCTTTGTAAGTTGCCGAATTTCACAGATAATGACATAATTATCTCGTGCTACGGATGAAAGCAAAGCAACAGTTAAGGAGTGGCATATTTTACCACGACAGACACGTACACAGCATTGAATACCACGATGTGAGTGAAAGCTGCTCTCACTGTATTGTCCGGTGTCTGGTAATCCCTTCAATACCGACATCAAACCAAAAAAAGAATCCTGACCACAGATTGTGGGTAATTATGTCAAAGGTCACTGGCAATGTGCATTCAGCTGATTGCAACTGTTAAAGCAAGTCACCGAGCATGCATACATGTCATACGGGAGAGTTCCAATCAGGGGTGGATAACAACCTTATAGGAACCCCCTATATATTGCAAAATTAAAATTTTGTGCAGTTACTAGTTATTTTTTGACTGACATTTATTTTGTTTCTATATTACTGCAGTATTTTGGTTTTGTTTCTTTAGTTCTATGGGACAATTACCATTGTTAAACACGAGGCTTTCTTGGTATATAAATTTAAAAGCATTGGAAAGTTCTGTGTCCTAGGTTCTTATTTCTTTATTGCCCACAAGGGGCTAAACATAGAGGGAACAAACAAGGACAGACAAACAGATTAAGTCGATTACATTGAACCCCAGTACGTAACTGGTACTTAGTTTATCGACCCCGGAAGGATGAAAGGCAAAGTTGACTTCAGTGGAATTTGAACTCAGAACGTAATGGCAGACGAAATACCGCTAAGCATTTCGCCCGGCGACGCTGGGCACAGGTGCCTTCACGATTTCGCTTTCCCCAATATTATCATCATCCTTGTCATCATCATTACCATGGCTGCCTTCATCATCATCAGTCTGTTTTTTTCTATGTTCAGCATCTCACACTTGTCATAGTCATTTGAATTCTCTTTAACAAGGACCAGAATCTTGAGATTATACTTCACCACTTACTTTGTTGTAATAAACATTGTTTTCTTTTGGAGCTGGGGCATGACTGGTTTAGGATTTTTATGACTGAGTGCTTTCTCTATTGCTGATCATTTCATGCTGTTGATTGGGTCAGAATATGTGAGAAATAATTAGTATTTAATGTACAGTTTAGCATTGCTTTTAGTATTACTTATCTTTTACTTGTTTTAGTCTTTGGACTGCAGCCATGGTGAGGCACTGTCTTGAAGGGTGCAGTCAAATAAATTGCTCCCAGTACTTACTCTGTTGGTCTCTTATGTCGAACTGTTAAGTTACAGGGGTGTAAATAAACCATCACTAGTTGTCAAGTTGTGGCAGCAGACATATATATATATATATATAT
>NC_068996.1:38047336-38051790 GCF_001194135.2 Octopus bimaculoides | reverse complement strand
ACACACACACACACACACACACACACACACACACACACACATGATCATCTTTCAGTTTCCATCTATCAAATCCATTCACAAATTTTTGGTTGGCTTAAGACAATTGTAGTGAGAGACACTTACCTAAGATGCTGAGTTGTGAGACTGAACCCAAAACTGCATAGTTAAGAAGCAAGTTTCCTCCTACATTGCCATGCTTCTGCCTATAGCCATGACAAAACACTTAATAAGCCTAAAAATATATATTCAAATTAGATAGTATGACCTATAGAAATAATAGTTAAGAAATTGTTGCCATAATTGTACTTAGACTATATATTAGATATAATAAATAAAATCAATATTAGAAAATTAGCAAATTTTATATATTTAATGTATATATATACATGAATAATTTCTTTTTATTTCATTTACAATGTGCATGTATGTGAGAAAATGTATGTTGTTGTTGTTCAACTCTTGACATCCTGTTGGAAATTTTCTAAGTTCTGTAATGATTGAGTAGAAAATACCCCCCCCCAAAAAACATTTGTTCGCATATAATTGTGGTAAGAGTATTATGAAAGTCTTTTAAATAGCTTTGATGAAGTATCTGATGCTTTAATTTTATAAATAATATTCATTACCTTGATAAAACTGTCTCTCAAAACTTGAATACCCTTACAATGCAAATCATGTGAGTGAATAATTGATGACTGTTTTTTTTTTCTTTCTTAAAACTGTATTTTAGATGGATGCCAATGAAGTCAGAGTGGTTCTGGAAGATGATGGTACACTTGTAGATAGTTCCTATTTTAAAAGATTACCTCCACAGACAGTTTTTGTGTTACTTAGAAAAGATGAGAAATGGTCAGGCAGTAAGTAGAATCTTGTATTGTATTAATTCTGCTGCTTTGAATATATGGGCTGGATTGGCTGATTTAAATGGAAAATGGATATATATATGTATTATGTGTGTGCATGCACGCATGTGTGTGGGTGTATAACCCTTTAGTATTAAGATTTCTCTGTCAAATGTAATGCTTATTTATTCACATCATTTTGATTTAATCATGCATTATCTCGTAGCTTCAAGATTACAATGATGTGATTGTTTATTTTTAGTATGACATTGGAAGGTTGGTATGAAGGGCTGGATCTAGTCAGTTTTGTATATATTGGCCAGGTGTGGCAGGTTTAAATGCTAAAGGGTTAAAACGTTATTTTGAGAATGATTGTAGGCCATGAACTGTGAAACTATTATTCAAAAGTCTTCACTTTTCTATTTACTTAAAGACTACTTTGGTTAACATTTTACATGAACTTCAGTTTTATTATTATATTAGATCAGTGTTACTTTTATGGTTTTGTCCATACGCTGGCACTCCAACAGTGATGACAATGAGTGTTCCAGTTGATCCAATCAATAAAATAGCTTGCTTGTGAAATTAATGTGCAAGTGGCTGAACACTCCACAGACACAATACCCTTAACATAGTTCTGAGGGAGATTCAGCATGACACAGAGTGTTACAAGGCTAGCCCTTTGAATTATAGGCACAATCAATTTTGCTAGGTGAGAGGACTGGAGCAATGTGAAAGAAATTGTCTTGCCCAAGGACCAATGGAAATTGAACTCACAACTTTACGATCGTGTGCTGAATACCCTAACCGCTAAGCCATGTACCTTTACTTTGTCCATGTATAAAGATGATGATCATGACATTTATTGTATCCAGGATTGGCTGACAAATAATAAACGGACACAAATGCATTGTTGCATGTCTGAAAGACATGGTCAGAGTGTGAATGGATGGTTGTGCCACATGTTACTTACTACCACAGAGCCTCTGCTACTCTTCTCTTTGCTTTACAAATTAGTAAACTGACTGAGTCCTTTCCAGTGTTATGCATTATATATATTTCGTTGCAAAGACCTGTTGTGAAAGTGAAATCGTGATGGCACCTGTACCAGTGGAGCGCTAAGAGCACCGTCCAAGCGTGATCGTTGTCAGAGCAGCTCTCTGGCTTCCGTGCCAGTGGCACGTAAATAGCACCATTTGAGCCTGATCGTTACCAGCGTTGCCTTCCTGGCATTTGTGCCGGTGGCACGTGAAAAGACATTTGAGCGAGGTCATTGCCAGTGCTGCTGGACTGGATTCTGTGCAGGTGGCACGTAAAATATACCATTTTGAGCGTGGCTGTTGCCAGTACCACCTGACTGGCCTTCGTGCTGGTGGCACATAGAAGCACCCACTACACTCTCGGAGTGGTTGGCGTTAGGAAGGGCATCCAGCTGTAGAAACTCTGCCAGATCAGATTGGAGCCTGGTGTAGCCATCTGGTTCGCCAGTCCTTAGTCAAATCATCCAACCCATGCTAGCATGGAAAGTGGACGTCAAATGATGACGATGATATTTATGGGAGTAAACCCTTTTTTCTCAAAATGCTGAGCCTTATGAAGGAAATGACAGAGGTCCAAGATATGTGATTCATTGCTGTACTCAAGAAGACTTGCCTACCACAACAGAATTGCGATTCTAAAACCAAGGTGTCATGTAAAAAAGCATTGGTGTGGGTGCTGATGCCATGTAAAAAGCACTGGTGTCGCATAAAGAGCATTGGTGAAGGTGCCATGTAAAAAGTGGCTTTAAAGTAGTTGGCATTAGGAAAGACATCCAGCTGTAGAAAGCAAGTCAAAACAGACTATGGAACCTGTTGTGGATCCTGGCCTTGGTTGTTCCTCTCAAGCTATCCAACCCATGCCAGCATGGGAAACGGACGTTAAATGTTGATAACGATGATGACAATCATGATGATGATGATGATGATGAAACATGATCAAAGCAATTAAACATGTTACTGTCACCAACTTGTCCATTTAAAGATATGCAGTTTGATATTTCTATTTTGGTTATTAAGGAAATATGTTAAGGCTCTTTTCATAGCTCCTTAAATGACTGTCACTCATTGGATAATTATTTCTGCACCTACCACAACTTTCTTAATTGCATGCTCTTAGTCATTTTGGAGACTTCTTCTTCTTTTTCATTTCCTTACATTGTTGAGCTTGTCATCTGTTCAAGAAATTTGAATCAGAGTTTTTGTTTCAAACGGTTCCAACCTAATTTCTCTCTCTCTCCATCCCTCTCTCACCTACTCTCTCTCTACCCCACCTTTCTCTCCTTACCCCCTCTCTCCCCCTCTCTTTTCCCGACTCTCCCCACCCCCACCTTTTCTCCCTCACATCTCTCTCCCACCCCTCTCTCCCATCCACCTCTCTCCCACCTCTCCCCCACCCATCTCTTCCAACCTCTCTCCACCTCTCTTTCCTTCACCTCTCTCTCCTTCACCTCTCTCCCCTCTACTCCTCACCCCTCCTCTCACTTCCACTCCACCACCCTCTCAGTTTTTAAGCTATCAAACCATTCACTTTCTGTTAAGTTGCCTGTTACATTGTATTATTTGCATTCACTTGGCCATGCTCTCCATATAATAAAGATCTAACTGACTCAGTATGCACTGTTTGCTAATTGTAGTCTCTAATATATCAGTGACAAGCTGATCAGGTAATGACATAGAAACATGGTATGAATATGAACTTTAAACCTGTCAATGCTTCTTACCTTCCATGTTATATTATTTATGATGAACACAGTGGAATATTCTAAGGACACACAAGGGACAGATGGTTGTGATAATTAAGTAGGATTAAGCTGGTCACCAATAAACAAGAACAGAGTAACTACTCTGTCAGACTTCTACACAGTTTTTGTACACAAAATTTCACTCACAGATTTTTAAGCAGTAGTCAACTCAAGGCTTTGGTAAAAGAAACTTACTCAAAGTGCTGTACAGAAGGATGAAACTGGGAACTTTGTAGCATGGGTGAGCTAAAAAGATGAGGGGTCAAGATGAATAACGGACGTTTGGAGTAAATTTAGGAGGAGGTGGTATGTAACTAGCTACTCTGAGGATTAGAGGTTGTTTGTAGTATTAGAAGAAGAGATAGAGAGAAGTGACAATATGTCTGAGGGTGGGTAATTGTAGTGCAATGGTGACTGAGCCTATGCTAATCAATTTGGTGGCTTTCTGAATGGCTGCTACCTAGGATGTTTGTGTAGCAGTAGCAGTAGGCCATTGTGGTTTATATTTGAGCTTTTATAAAATGTTAATGGCTAATCAGAGCTGAAGTATTTTTTGGAAATGAAGGGAAAGACTCTTCTTTGGGATGTTGTTATATAGAACTCAAAATATGAGTATATATATATATATATATATATATATATCTCATCATCATCATCATCATCATCATCATCATCATCTTTTAACGTCCGCTTTCCATGGTAGCATGGGATGGACAATTTGACTTTGGACTGGTGAAACCAGATGGCAACACCAGGCTCCAATCTGATCTGGCAGAGTTTCTACAGCTGGATGCCCTTCCTAACGCCAACCAATCCGAGAGTGTAGTGGG